>NC_057420.1:577504-795988 GCF_019320065.1 Cervus canadensis
TTGAGATATTTCAAATCATGAAAGATGATGCTGTGAAAGCGCTGCACTCAATATGCCAGCAAATCTGGAAAACTCAGCAGTGGCCACAGGACTGGAAAAAGTCAGTTTTCATTCCAATCCCAAAGAAAGGCAATCACAAAAATGCTGAAACTACCGCACAATTGCACTCATCTCACACATTAGTAAAGTAATGCTCAAAATTCTCCATGCCAGGCTTCAGCAATACCTGAACTGTGAAATTCCAGATGTTCAAGCTGGTTTTAGAAAAGGCAGAGGAAACAGAGATCATATTGGCAACATCCGCTGGATCATTTAAAAAGCAAGAGAGTTCCAGAAAAACATCTATTTCTGCTTTATTGACTATGCCAAAGCCTTTGACTGTGTGGATCACAATAATCTGTTGAAAATTCTGAAAGAGATGGGAATACCAGACCACCTGACCTGCCTCTTGAGAAACCTGTATGCAGGTCAGGAAGCAACAGTTAGAACTGGACATGGAAAAACAGACTGGTCCCAAATAGGAAAAGGAGTATGCCAAGGCTGTATATTGTCAACCTGCTTATTTAAATTATATGCAGAGTACATCATGAGAAACGCTGGGCTGGAAGAAGCACAAGCTGGAATCAAGATTGCCGGGAGAAATATCAATAACCTCAGATATGCAGATGACACCACCCTTATGGCACAAAGTGAAGAGGAACTAAAAGGTTCTTGATGAAAGTGAAAGAGGAGAGTGAAAAAGTTGGCTTAAAGCTCAACATTCAGAAAACTAAGATCATGGCATCTGGTCCCATCACTTCATGAGGAAATAGATGGGGAAACAGTGTCAGACTTTATTTTTTGGGACTCCAAAATCACTGCAGATGGTGATTGCAGCCATGAAATTAAAAGGGGCTTACTCTTTGGAAGGAAAGTTATGACCAACCTAGATAGCATATTAAAAAGCAGAGACATTACTTTGCCAACAAAGGTCCATCTAGTCAAGGCTATGGTTTTTCCAGTTGTCATGTTTGGATGTGAGAGTTGGACTGTGAAGAAAGGTGAGCACTGAAGAATTGATGCTTTTGAACTGTGGTGTTGGAGAAGACTCTTGACAATCCCTTGGACTGCAATGAGATCCATCCAGTCAATCCTAAAGATCAGTCCTGGGTGTTCATTGGAAGGACTGATGTTGAAGCTGAAATTCCAATACTTTTGCCCCCTCATGCGAAGAGCTGACTCATTGGAAATGGCCCTGATGCTGGGAGAGATTGGGAGCAGGAGGAGAAGGGGACGACAGAGGATGCAATGGGTGGATGGCATTACTGACTCGATGGGAGTCAGTGATGGACAGGGAGGCCTGGCGTGCTGCGATTCATGGGGTCGCAAGGAATCAGACACGGCTGAGCAACTAAACTGAACTGAACTGAATATTCCATTGTGTACAATTACAACAACTTCCTTATCCATTCATCTTCTGATAAGGTGACAATTTTAAAATTAAAAAAAAAAACTTATTTTAAAATGAGGATAAATATTTTTTAAAAATCAACTTGTTTTTTTTTTATTGATGGATGACAACTTTATACTCCTAGGTAGCACTGACTGTGTACAATTAAAGATGCAGCATTATAGAGAAGCAGATAGCAAAATTAAACAGTAGAGGCAGGAAAATTTCAATCTTCATTATTTTGCCCATTTTTCACTATGTGTACACATAAACATGAATGGAATTTGAAGTCCTTTCATGGCAATGAATTTACAATCAGCCATCTATGTGAGTAACATCTTAATTTCAAATATTTGATCTGCAATATGTATATAATCAGTTTCCATTCCAGTATTTTTGGACTTCCCTAGTGGCTCAGCTGATAAAGTATCCGCCTGCAATGAGGGAAACCTGGGTTCAATCCCTGTGTCAGGAAGATCCCCTGGAGAAGGGAATAGCTACCCACTCCAGTATTCTGGCCTGGAGAACTCCAAGGACTGCATAGTCCATGGGGTCGCAAAAGTCGGACACGACTGAGTGACTTTCATTTTCACTTCACTTTCAAGAAGCTTCTCTTCGTACAATTATTAAATGCCCTTTTTCCTGTTAAGAACCAGTAAATTATTTTTTATATTTATTTATCTTCTGAAGTAAGAACTATTTCTCTTCTGATAGGTGGCTCATTTTAATCATTTATCAAAAACTAAAGGGTAGGGGAAGAAATGTGATGAAGTAGAAAAATCACTTTTTAAGAAAAATAAAATTCATTTTCATAAATTTACTGGTGTGTGTTGGTGGTGCGGGATTTATTCTACTATGCAATTACACTGGGAATCAGTATTATTTCAGGAATCATCTTTATTTCAGAAATATGTTTTATTGTGTGTATTTTCTTAAGTAGAGCCACAGTCGTTTTTAACCAAATGATTTTCATTTGGAAATTAGAAGTCAAAATAAACTGTTGTGCACAAACTCCAAGGCATCTTCTTTCATTTTAGTCCATTTTTGCAACAAAATATTTCTTTCTAAAGAGCCACTGAAGAGAGGAGAGTACTTGGTGAAACTTGGTTCTCTACAAGCAGCATCGAGTGCACATAGTGATGGCTACATCAGGTCCACCGAGTGGTAATACAGAACGAGGGCAGTGTACTCAGCAGTGGTTTTCACCACCTTGTACTGGTTAATCACCTCGACCTAATGGCCCTTGATGCACAGCCAGACATTCAGACCTATCTGGGATATCCGTGGTATAGTGGTCACCTGTGGTGCTGCACTCATGGTGGTAGACAACTGCAAATAGCTTCTACATTCTGTGGCATTTAAATTTTTTATTTTTAACCCCTGAATAAAGCAGTTCTTTATTAATTTTCAAGCCCACAGGATATTCAAAATTTTTGATAAGCTTTTGACATTCATTCACCAGTCTTTTGGTAAACAAACTGTTTCAGGTGCAACATGAGAACAGGAGGGAGTTTTTTCAGAGTAACTCTTTGACTGATCTCAACCTCTTGTTTGGTTTTGATGATGCGTAATCCTAGACATACAATCTTGCCACCAGAATTTCCTGGACCGTGTGTATCATGTGGAACTGAATACACTAGCTACAACATGAAGAAAGGCTGCAGGGTGGTGGACTCTTGAATTTTGCTGGGAAACCACAGATCTGATGTGTACACCAAAAATCCCAGTGATTGGAGTGTAAACAAAATCCACCTGGCAAATGACCTAAGTCTTACTTCAGGGGCCCACTTGCTCCCATTCATGCGTATTTCCTTCACCTGGTTCATCCTGCTTGTCTTCATTCACTGCGTGGACTTTGGGCCCATTAGAAATAGTAAGTTTTTTTCATTATTTGGTGACAGAATTTTCTTTGAGTTCAGCATATCTTGTGAAGTCCATTTAGGATAAAGCCTATGTATCACTTAATGGCAAATAGTGGAAACAGTGAGAGACTTTATTTTTGGGGGCTCCAAAATCACTGCAGATGGTGACTGCAGCCATGAAATTAAAAGACGCTTACTCTTTGAAAGGAAACTTATGACCAACCTAGACAGCATATTAAAAAGCAGAGACATTACTTTGCTGACAAAGGTCTGTCTAGTCAAGGCTATGGTTTTTCCAGTAGTCACGTATGGATGTGAGAGTTGGACTATAAAGAAAGCTGAGCACCGAAGAATTGATGCTTTTGACCTGTGGTGTTGGAGAAGTCCCTTGCAGTCCCCTGGACTGCAAGGAGATCCAGCCAGTCCATTCTTTTTTTTTTTTTTTTTTTTTTTTTTTTTTTTTATTAGTTGGAGGCTAATTACTTTACAATATTGTACTGGTTTTTGCCATAAATTCACATGAATCAGCCATGGAATTACATGTTTTCCCCATCCTGATCCCCCCTCCCACCTCCCTCCCCATCCCATCCCTCTGGGTCTTCCCAGTGCACCAGCCCTGAGCACTTGTCTCATGCATCCACCCTGGGCTGGTGATCTGTTTCACCCTTGATAGTATACTTGTTTCAGTGCTGTTCTCTCAGAATATCCCACCCTTGCCTTCTCCCACAGAGTCCAAAAATCTGTTCTGTACATCTGTGTCTCTTTTTCTGTTTTGCATGTAGGGTTATTGTTACCATCTTTTTAAATTCCATATATATGCATTAGTATATTTTATTGGTCTTTATCTTTCTGGCTTACTTTACTCTGTATAATGGGCTCCAGTTTCATCCATCTCATTGATTTATTCAATTGAACTGATTCAAATGAATTCTTTTTAATGACTGAGTAATATTCCATTGTGTATATGTACCATAGCTTCCTTATCCATTCATCTGCTGGACATCTAGGATGCTTCCATGTCCCAGTCAGTCAATTCTAAAGGAGATCAGCCCTGGGTGTTCATTGGAAGGTCTGATGTTGAAGCTGAAACTCCAATACTTTGGCTACCTGATGAGAAGAGCTGACTCATTTGAAAAGACCCTGATGCTGGGAGGGATTGAGGGCAGGAGGAGAAGGGGCTGACAGAGGATGAGATGGTTGGATGGCATCACTGACTCAATGGACGTGAGTTTGGGTGGGCTCTAGGAGTTGATGTTGGATAGGGAGGCCTGGTGTGCTGCAGCTCATGGGGTCGCAAAGAGTCAGACATGACTGAGCAACTGAACTGAACTGACTTCGCAGTATTTTTTGTAGACCCTTTTCAGACAAGTTTGACTTGATAACTGTTTGAAGTCTATAAATACACATGGGTTCAACAGCAGCTCCAGAAGGGATTTTGTTGTTATTGTTCAGTTGCTAAGTCATGTCCAGCCCCATGGACTGCAGCATGCCAGGTTTCCCATCCTCCACTATCTCCTGGATTTTCCTCAAATTCATGTCCATTGGGTTAGTGATGCTCTCTAACCATCTCATTCTCTGCCATCCTCTTCTCCTTATTTGTCCCAGCATCAGGGTGTTTTCCAAGGAATCAGCTCTTCCCATCAGCCGCCCAAAGTATTGGAGCTTCAGCTCCATTGTCAGTCCTTGGAAGAACTTTCTTTAAGATTGACTGGTTTGATCTCCTTGCAGTCCAAGGAACTGTCAACAGTCTTCTCCAACCCCACAATTCAAAAGAATCATTTTTTTCTGCACTCAGCCTTCTTTATGGTCCAACTCTCACATCCATACATGACTACTGGAAAAACCATAGTTTCACTATACAGACCTTTGTTGGCAAAGTGATGTTTCTGCTTTTTAATATGCTGTCTAGGTTTGCCATAGCTTTTGCACAGGTTTCCATGCAGCAAGTGTCTCTTAATTTCATGGCTGCAGTCACTGTCTGCAGTGATTTTGGAGCCCAAGAAAATAAAATCTGTCACTGCATCCACTTTTCCCCCTTCTATTTGCCATGAACTAATGGGACTGTATGCCATAATCTTAGGGGCTTTTTTTAATGTTGAGTTTTAAGCCAGGTTTTTTACTCTCCACTTTCACCTTCATCAAGAATCTCTTTAGTTTCTCTTCACTTTCTGCCATTAGAGTGGTATCATCTGCATATCTGAGGTTGTTGATATTTCTCCCAGGGGGCACATATCCCTCATTATTTTATCCCACAAAGCTTGTATAGGTTTTAGAGGTACTGCCATAAGAGTAAACTCACATTAGCTAAACAAAGTTATCTATCATAAGTGTGAACTTATAAGGCCTTTGCACTTTTGAATAAAGGGGAATGAACTTCAGGTTAAACAAGGGGGGTGATACATTGGAAGGCAAGCAACCAATGACTGCAGTGTAGTGTTAATGTAGCACCAGTTTCCTTTATTAATCAGCCCACGAACTTGCCATGGCACTAGTTTATGAACCAGGGTTATGTTTTCCAATTACTCTACAATTTTTATGGCTACCGGATCCTCCAAAACTGGAACCAGCCCTTCCTTTACTTTGGCCTGCTTTTCAGAGACCAGGCAAGACGTGGCAGGAAAGGAACACTTAGTTTCTACAGAAACCAGAGGGGAAGAGGAGCAATAGGAGGGGGCGGGAGCAGGGGGAGGGGAGGGGAAGAAGGAGGAAGAAGAAGAGGGCTTAGAATCATGAAAAAGACTGACTCTCACACGACTTCATGAGCTGACTAGTAGGGGCGGTGCCTGCCACAGAGCCTGGGCCTCCCACAGGAGCGGAGGTGCTCTTGGCTTTCCATGTCTAAGCATTTCACAGTATGCAACTCCACCCTGTTGGCAGCTGTGCCCTCACTCAAAGATTCAAGTATTTGTCTGTTGGAAACTCCAGGGTTCTTAGTAATATCAGTCCTAACATGAGGCTGAGACACAGCTATCTTCGACAGGGTATCCCTGCCAGCCTCAACATACCAGTCCTGTACATCTTTTTTTAATTGTGTACCTAAGTACACAGTTGTGTAGCATGTGTGGAGCAAGTACTATTGTAAGTAGTATTGCCTTTTTCACTTTGGTTTTCACATGTTCCTTATTAGTATCTAGAAATATAGTTGGTTTTTATGCATTCATCTTGTATCCTTAAATCTTAATTAACTTGCTTATTCTAGGAATTTTTGTGTAGATTCCTTGGGATTTTTGCATAGACAGCTATGTTTTCTGCAAAGAGGAAGTTTTATGTCTTCCTTTCCATTGACTTTTTTTTAAGAGTCTGTTTTCTGTTTAGAGTCATGTGTTTTCTGTCCGTAGCCATATACCACAAGTTAATTGTAATTTTCTACTTATCCTTAGGCTCACTTAATGAGCATTTTTTTTCATAAAGGAAGTTATTATCACTTCTGAGTATCTTGTAATTATATGCAAATGCTGGGCAATCATTTAATTTGTTATTAATTATCTTGATCTTGTACACTACTCTCTCAGCATATGCAAGTCAAACTCACAGTCTGACCAAATGTCAAAATATTGAAAATCTTATACTTAAATGGTCACTGACACCAAGAGATTATTGTATTTAGCTACATGAAGCATAGAGAGAAGTCAAACCTCAATCCCTGGTATATTTCCTATGTAGAATATTGTTTTTACTATTTTGGTAAATTTCCAAAATACCATGTAAAGATAGCTTTGTAATGATATGAATGCAGAAGTGTTATTACTTCTGTTCCCATTTTAGACCAGATGAGTAGGCTGATGGAGTTGACGTTTATTAGGATAAAATCTGTGATTTGATTCTCATATATGTTGCTTGATATTTCATCAAGGAAGAACAGTGACTGTCTCTTGGCTACAAACAGTATTATAGCTATAACCAGTAGCCTTTTGATTTTTAATCTTTGATTACAGGGAGGATAGGGCAAGGATGCAAGTAGATCAGTGCAAAATCATCACCACTTTTTGGAAAATACCTCAAAGTATTGATACATGGCAAGTCAGTAACACCATATTCTTTTTTATTTTTTTCTTTCATTTATTTATATTAGTTGGAGGCTAATTACTTTACAATATTGTAGTGTTTTTTGCCATACATTGATATGAATCAACCATGGATTTACATGTGTTCCCCATCCTGAACCCACCTCCTACCTCCCTCCCCATCCCATCCTTCTGGGTCATCCTGGTGTCCCAGCCCTGAGCACTTGTCTCATGCATCAAACCTGGACTGCCGATCTGTTTCACAACTGATAATATGCATGTTTCAATGCTATTCTCTCAGATCATCCCACCCTCGCCATCTCCCACAGAGTCCAAAAGTCTGTTCTATACATCTGTGACTCTTTTACTGTCCTGCATATAGGGTTACCTTTACCATCTTTCTAAATTCCATATATATGTGTTAGTATACTCTATTGGTATTTTCTTTCTGGCTTACTTCACTCTATAAAATGGGCTCCAGTTTCATCCACCTCATTAGAACTGATTCAAATGTATTCTTTTTAATGGCTGAGTAATATTCCACTGTGTATATGTGCCACAGCTTTCTTATCCATTCATCTGCTGATGGGCATCTAGGTTGCTTCCATGTCCTGGCTATTGTAAACAGTGCTGCGATGAACACTGGGGTACACATGTCCCTTTCATTTCTGGTTTCCTCAGTGTGTATGCCCAGAAGTGGTATTGCTGGGTCATATGGCAGTTCTGTTTCCAGTTTTTTAAGAAATCTCCATACTGTTCTCCATAGTGGCTGTACTAGTTTGCATTCCCACCAACAGTGTAAGAGGGTTCCCTTTTCTCCACACCCTCTCCAGCATTTATTGCTTGTAGACTTTTGGATAGCAGCCATCCTGACTGGAGTGTAATGGTACCTCATTGTGGTTTTGATTTCCATTTCTCTAATAATGAGTGTTGTTGAGCATGTTTTCATGTCTTTGTTAGCCATCTGTATGTCTTCTTTGGAGAAATGTCTGTTTAGTTCCTTGGCCCATCTTTTGATTGGGTCATTTATTTTTCTGGAATTGAGCTGCAGGAGTTGCTTGTATATTTTTGAGATTAATCCTTTGTCTGTTGCTTCATTTGCTATTATTTTCTCCCAATCTGAGGGCTGTCTTTTCACCTTACTTATAGTTTCCTTTGTAGTGCAAAAGCTTTTAAGTTTCATTAGGTCCCATTTGTTTAGTTTTGCTTTTATTTCCAATATTCTGGGAGGTGGGTCATAGAGGATCTTGCTGTGATTTATGTCGGAGAGTGTTTTGCCTATATTCTCCTCTAGGAGTTTTATAGTTTCTGGTCTTACATTTAGATCTTTAATCCATTTTGAGTTTATTTTTGTGTATGGTGTTAGAAAGTGTTCTAGTTTCATTCTTTTACAAGTGGTTGACGAGTTTTCCCAGAACCACTTGTTTAAGAGTTTGTCTTTTCTCCATTGTATATTCTTGCCTCCTTTGTCGAAGATAAGGTGTCCATAGGTACATGGATTAATCTCTGGGCTTTCTATTTTGTTCCATGGATCTATAGTTCTTTCTCTGTGCCAGTACCATACTGTCTTGATGACTGTGGCTTTGTAGTAGAGTCTGAAGTCAGGCAGGTGGATTCCTCCAGTTCCATTCTTCTTTCTCAAGATTACTTTGGCTATTTGAGGTTTTTTGTATTTCCATACAAATTGTGAAATTATTTGTTCTAGTTCTGTGAAAAATACTGTTGGTAGCCTGATAGGCATTGCCTTGAATCTATAGATTGCTTTGGGTAGTATAGTCATTTTCACAATATTGATTCTTCCAATCCATGAACATGGTATATTTCTCCATCTATTTGTGTCCTCTTTGATTTCTTTCATCAGTGTTTTATAGTTTTCTATGTATAGGTCTTTGGTTTCATTAGGTAGATATATTCCTAAGTATTTTATTCTTTTTGTTGCAATGGTGACTGGTATTGTTTCCTTAATTTCTCTTTCTGTTTTCTCATTTTTAGTTTATAGGAATGAAAGGGATTTCTGTGTGTTGATTTTATAGCCTGCAAATTTACTATATTCATTGATTAGCTCTAGTAATTTTGTTAGAGTCTTTAGGGTTTTCTATGTAGAGGATCATGTCATCTGCAAACAGCGAGAGTTTCACTTCTTCTTTTCCTATCTGGATTCCTTTTATTCTTTTTCTGCTCTTATTGCTGTGGTTATAACTTCCCAAACTATGTTGAATAGTAGTGGTGAGAGTGGGCACCCTTGTCTTTTCCTTGATTTCAGGGGAAATGCTTTCAAATTTTCACCATTGAGGATAATGTTTGCTGTGGGCTTGTCATATATAGCTTTTATTATGTTGAGGTATGTTCCTTCTATTCCTGCTTTCTGGGGAGTTTTTTTTATCATAAATGGATGTTGAATTTTGTCACAGGCTTTTCCTGCATCTATTGAGATAATCATATGGTTTTTATCTTTCGATTTGCTAATGTGGTGTATTACATTGATTGATTTGTGGATATTAAAGAATCCTTTCATTCCTGGGATAAAGCCCACTTGGTCATGATGTATGATCTTTTAAATACGTTGTTGGATTCTGTTTGCTAGAATTTTGTTAAGGATTTTTACATCTATGTTCATCAGTGATATTGGCCTGTAGTTTTCTTTTTTTGTGGCATCTTTGTCTGGTTTTGGTATTAGAGTGATGGCTGCCTCATAGAATGAGTTTGGAAGTTTACCTTCCTCTGCAATTTTCTGGAAGAGTTTGAGTAAGATAGGTGTTAGCTCTTCTCTAAATTTTTGGTAGAATTCAGCTGTGAAGCCATCTGGTACTGGGCTTTTGTTTGCTGGAAGATTTCTCATTAGAGTTTCGATTTCCGTGCTTGTGATTATCTGTTAAGATTTTCTGTTTCTTCCTGGTTTAGTTTTGGAAAGTTATACTTTTCTAAGAATTTGTCTATTTCTTCCAAGTTGTCCATTTTTTTTAGCATATAGCTGCTGGGAGTAGTCTATTATGATCCTTTGTATTTCTCTGTTTTCTGTTGTGATCTCTCCATTTTCATTTCTAATTTTGTTGATTTGATCCTTCTCTCTTTGTTTCTTGATGAGTCTGGCTAACAGTTTGTCTATTTTATTTACCTTTTAAGGAACCAGCTTTTGGTTTTATTGATTTTTGCTATGTTCTTTTTTGTTTCTTTTGTATTTATTTCTGCCCTAATTTTTAAGCTTTCTTTCCTTCTCCTAACCCTGGGGTTCTTCATTTCTTCCTTCTCTAGTTGCTTTAGGTGTAGAGTTAGGTTATTTATTTGACTTTTTTCTTCTTTCTTGATGTAAGCCTGTATTGCTATGAACCTTCCCCTTAGTACTGCTGTTAAAGTTTCCCATAGGTTTTGGGTTGTTGTGTTTTCATTTTCATTCATTTCTATTCATATCTTGATTTGTTTTTTAATTTCTTCTATGATTTGTTGGTTATTCAGAAGTGTGTTATTTAGCCTGCATATATTGGAATTTTTAATACTTTTTTTTCCTGTAATTGAGATCTAATGTTACTGCACTGCGGTCAGAAAAGATGACTGGAATGATTTCTTGTTTTTTTGACAAGGGTAGACTTATGGCCCAGGATGTCATCTATTCTGGAGAAGGTTCCATGTGCATTTGAGAAAAAGGTGAAATTGATTGTTTTGGGGTGAAACGTCCTGTAGATATCATTTATATCATTTATGTCTAGCTGGTCCATTCTGTCATTTTAAGTTTGTGTTTCCTTGTTAATTTTCTATGTAGTTGATCTATTCATGGGTGTGAGTGGGATATTAAAGTCTCCCACTATTGTTGTGTTATTGTTAATTTCCCCTTTCATACTTCTTAGCATTTGCCTTACATATTGTGGTGCTCCTATGTTGGGTGCATATGTATTTATAATTGTTATATCTTCTTGGATTGATCCTTTGATCATTATGTAGTGTCCTTCTTTGTCTCTTTTCACAGCCTTTATTTGAAAGTCTATTTTATCTGATATGAGTATTGCGACTCCTGCTTTCTTTTGTTCTCCGTTTGCGTGAAATATTTTTTCCAGCCCTTCACTTTTAGTGTGTATGTGTCTCTTGTTTTGAGGTGGGTCTCTTGTAGACAGCATATATAGGGATCTTGTTTTTGTATCCATTCAGCCAATCTTTGTCTTTTGGTTGGGGCATTCAACCCATTTACATTTAAGATAATTATTGATAGGTGTGGTCCCGTTTCCATTTACTTTGTTGTTTTGGGTTCACGTTTATACAACCTTTCTGTGTTTCCTGTCTAGAGAAGATCCTTTAGAATTTGTTGAAGAGCTGGTTTGGTGGTGCTGAATTCTCTCAGCTTTTGCTTGTCTGTAAAGCTTTTGAATTCTCCTTCATATCTGAATGAGATCCTTGCTGGGTACAGTAATCTGGGCTCTAGGTTATTCTCTTTCATTACTTTAAGTATGTCCTGCCATTCCCTTCTGGCCGGAAGAGTTTCTATTGAAAGATCAGCTGTTATCTCTATGGGAATCCCTTTTTTGTGTTATTTGCTGTTTTTCCCTTGCTGCTTTTATTATTTGTTCTTTGTGTTTGACCTTTGTTAATTTGATTAATATATGTCCTGGGGTGTTTCGCCTTGGGTTCATCCTGTTTGGGACTCTCTGGTTTTCTTGGACTTGTGTGACTATTTCCTTCAACATTTTAGGGAAGTTTTTAACTGTTATCTCCTCGAGTATTTTCTCATGGCCTATTTTTTTGTCTTCTTCTTCTGGGACTCCTGTGATTTGAATATTGGGGCAATTCACATTGTCCCAGAGGTCCTGAGGTTGTCCTCACTTCTTTTGATTCTTTTTTCTTTTTTCCTCTCTGCTTCATTTATTTCCACCATACTATCTTGTACCTCACTTATCCTATCTTCTGCCTCAGTTATTCTCCTGTTGGTTCCCTCCATAGTGTTTTTGATCTCATTTATTGCATTATTCATTATTAATTGATTCTTTTTTTATTTTTTCCAGGTCCTTGTTAAACATTTCTTGCATCTTCTCAATCCTTTTCTCAAGGTTATTTATCTCTAACTCCAGTTTGTTTTCAAGATTTTGGATCATTTTTATTATCATTATTCTAAATTCTTTTTTAGGTAACTTCCCTATCTCCTCCTCTTTTGTTTGGCTTGGTGGGCATTTTTCATGTTCCTTTTCCTGCTGAGTATTTCTCTGCCTTTTCATCTTGTTTAGATTGCTATGTTTGGAGTGGCCTTTCTGTATTCTGGTAATTTGTGATTCCTCATTATTGTGGAGGTTCCTCCCAGTGGGTGGGGTTTGACAATTGGCTTGTCAAGTTTTCCTCCTTAGGGAACTTGCACCAGTGTTCTGGTGGCTGGATCTGGATTTCTTCTCTCTGGAGTGCAATGGAGTGTCCAGTAGTGAGTTTTGATATGTCTATGGGTTTGGTATGACTTTTGGCAGTCTGCATATTGATGCTCAGGGCTGTGTTCCTATGTTATTGGAGAATTTGCATGTTATGTCTTGCTCTGGTGACTCTTGGGTGGTGGTTTATTTCAGTATAGGTATGGAGGCTTTTGGATGATCCCTTATTAATTAATGATCCCTGGAGTCAGGAGTTCTCTGGTGTTCTCAGGTTTTGGGCTTAAGCCTCCTGCCTCTAGTTTTCAGTCTTATTCTTCCAGTAGCCTCAAGACTTCTCCATCCATACAGCACTGATAATAAAACTTCTAGGTTAATGGTTAAAAGATTCTCCACTGTGAGGGACACCCAGAGAGGTTCACAGATGAAGAAGAGGAGAGGGAGGAAAGAGATAGAGGTGAGCAGGAGGAGAAAAAAGGGGGAATCATGAGGAGAGAAACAGATGTAGGCAGTACTCTGTTCCCTAAGTGTTCTCCGCAGCCCAGAACACCCATGGAGATTCACAGAATTGGATTGAGAAGAGAAGGGGGAGGGAGGAAATAGAGATGATCTGGCGGAGAAAAAGGAGAGTCAAAAGGGGGAGACTGTCATCAATCCAGTAAGCACACTCCTGAGTAAAAATGGTTACTGAAGATTGGATTCTTAAATGTACAAAATTGATATCAAATACTAAAAAAAAAAAAGATTAAAAATCTAGTGAAAAGGTTAGACTCTTAAAATACATTATTAAAAAAACCAAAACACAAAAAGTATGAGCAATATATATGAAGTTTGCTTTAAAAATAGGGTCTTTCTTTTTTTTGCAAGGTAATAGTGGGTTATAAAAATGAAAATTAAAGGAGTAATAGAGAACTTAAGAAAGAAGAAGAAAAAATTTTTAATTAAAAAAAATAATAATATTAAAAATATATCTAGGAATTTCTCTGGAGCTGTTGTCGGCAGTGTGGGTTCAGTTCAGTTTCAGATAGTTCCTTGTTCCAGCTTATACTTCTCAATATCTATAGGCCCCTTCCAGTGTAGTTGGTATTAACTACAGGAATTTTAATCTGTTGCACCTGTCATTTCTAAAGCAGTTCCCTTTGCTTATTTGGCTTCTATTTGCTGATCTCTTCAGTGTCTAATTTCCGCCCTGACATAAGGGGTCGGAGGTGGTCTCTTGTTTAGGTTCACTTGTATTCAGTTGTGCTGTGTGGAGGGAGTAACACTGCAAACAAATATCACTGGTGTGTGTGGGGAGTACTCACAGTGTTTCAGCGATACTGGGTTTGCCCCTGTTCACGGTGTGTGTGCTTTCCCTGTCTACACTGCTCAGGCTTCAGGTTGCTCTACAGGGAGCGGGCCCTGAGTTGCGTGCACTTCTCAGGTCTAAGCCACTCAGGTTCAGGTTCTTGGGTACTCCACAAAGGTGCAGACTCGGTTGGGCCTGCGTTTTGTGCCTTACCTGATCCGAGCAGTTCAGGCAACCAGGTGCTTGACGAGCGCACTGTCTTCAGGTGCAGTGTGACTTATCCCCTCCCCAGTCCCAGCCTCAGTTTCCCTGTGCACCCGGCCTGGTGTGCCTTGTGTCTCTTCTGGGGAGCTGATCTCTGGCTGCGACCCTCCCGGTGGATGTCAACCATCCAGAATTTCAGGAAGTCTTTGCTTAGAAACTGGAAGCCTGTTTGCAGTGGTAGGGGATGCCCTCTCTGGGGCCGAGTTTGCCCCTTTCAGGCTCTAGTTGGCGCCTGCCTCCCCCCTGCCTCTGGCGGGGCATGGGCCCATCCGCAGCCAGCTAGCTCTTCTCTGGTAAAGCTCAGTCCTTTGTTCTGTGAACGGGCTGGCAGTGCCTTGGGTTAGGGCTTTTTGCAGGTTAATTCTCTCTCTCTCTCTCTTGCTATCCCACAGTTTAGGTTGCCCTAAGCAATGCCGCCCGCTCCTCTCCGTTCAGCCCCCACTTGCTGGTGGCGGATGCGAGCATCTGGGGTACTTTTCTGCTGGGAGTTGTCTTTAGGCATGTGATCTGTGGGTTTTATTTATTTATTTTTCCTCCCAGTTAGGTTGCCCTCTGGGATTCAAAAACTTCCCCCAGACCCTCTGGTGAGAGGGTTTCCTGGTGTTTGGAAACTTCCTGTAGTAAGACTCCCTTCCCAGGACGAATCTCCACCCCTAGCTCTTTTGTCTCTTTATCTTTTATATTTTGTCCTATCTCCTTTCGAAGACAATGGGCTGCATTTCTGGGTGCCTGATGTCCTCTGCCAGCATTCAGAAGTTGTTTTGTGGAGTTTGCTCAGCATTCAAATATTCTTTCAATGAATTTGTGGTGGAGAAAGTGGTCTCCCCGTCCTATTCCTCCGCCATCTTAGCTCCTCAGTAACACCATATTCTAATGTAAACATACTGGATAGCACATTGTTTGTCATTGCTGACTTTACTTATTTTCATAAGTAATTCTTAAGTATTCAGTCTAAGAGTTTTAGTGATCTTTTGACTATGAAAGTTAGTGCTTTTTCGTTATTGCATAGTTGGGCTTCCCTGGTGGCTCAGCAGTAAAGAATCTGCCTGCCAATTCAGGAGACGCAGGTTTGATCCCTGGGTTAGGAAGATCGTCTGAAGTAGGAAATGGCAACGCACTCCAGTATTCTTGCCAGGAGAATCTCATAGACAGAGGAGCCTGGCAGACTACGGTCCATAGAGTCACCAAAGAGTTGGACATGACTTAGTGACTAAACAGCAATAATAACAACATAGTTAGGCTGAATATTAAAATAAAATAGCTTAAGTTCAATTCTCAGAAATTCTATAAAGAACTACCCAGATTGTTTTGCTTTATGAGTGCTTTTTTACCTTGGATGCTGCTAGTAATAAATTAGATAATCTGTAATTTGGGCTAGAAATTCTTTTGCTATTCATAGATTAATTTTTTTTGAAACAAATAATGTGATTATTACAATTGACTTATTGAAGGGAAGAGTAAAAGGACTATAGCATTTATTGGATATTATCTTTCTGACAACTGCTATAACTCAGTTCCTTACATTTTTTATTTCATTCAGTTTCACTTAATCTGTGCTACATCAGGGAGAGTCAGAGATACGACAGGCAGGATTTGAACCCACATCTATATAACTCAAAAGTTTGTGCTGTTTCCATTATATCAAAGTATATATCAGGCATCAGATAAATATATGTATGTGCATCAAGGGAACCATTAAACCAAGTGCATAAAGTATTTTCTTTGTGAAGACTAGCACGTAAAGAAGTACATTTACTTATTTAACTTGCTAGAATATTATTTAGTAGTGTAAAGTAGTTATATCTATAATGGGGAATTAAAGTGCCTAACTTCCAGTGTATAGAAGATGAGGGATAAATCCAATATCCTTTAGTTGTTGTGACTGTTGTTAGTACCCCACAGGATATTTTTGTAGTTTATGTGAGAGAATAAAAACAACTACTATTTCTGGTTTTAAACATTCAACAGACTATGAAAAAGCACAATACATTAATTCACACTTAATTCACAAAAACCCAGAGTTCTTAGGTGAAAGATATTGTTGTTCAGTCTCTCAGGTGTGTCCAACTCTTAGTGACCCCATGAATGCCAGGCTTCCCTGTCCTTCATCATATCCTGGAGTTTGCTCAGGGTGAAAGATGGTTGCTTATTAATTGCATAATGTCATATAGTTTCTTTAGTGAGAAGAGATTTTATGTTTCTAAAATATTCGGAAGAACTTGTGCTTTTTCTGCCCTGTTTCATTTTTGCATAATCCTGAACATCGTTTCCCCTTTTCTGATATGATAATATTAAAGCAGGATGAAAACTTGCTTGTTAGACTTATAAACGAACCAACTCTTTCATGGATTGATACTAAAATAAAGACATTGTGATGGTCATCGAAAATTCTACTTATTTTATTTTAGATTTAGAATTTTATAAATGTAGCATGAGCCTCTTTGACAAAAATATAATAATACCAGTAAGAAGAAAGAAATACAAAATTTTAAAAACTGAAAATCACTTGTAAGTTTTATTATTTACAGGAATCTATGGTTTACCACTGTGTAATAGCAAGTTTGTTTTAGACTACAAGTGACACAGTGTCCAATTAAAAGTGGTTTAAATGAGTAGATATATGGGTAGTTGGGACGGTAGGCTGGTAGGTGGGTTGGTTGATTGTTACATAATTTGCTAATTGAGAATCTTAATCACATCCATCTTGGGGTAGCTGCCCTGAACTTTTCTTAGCTTTCCGTCCAGAGTTACAAAATGATTGCCTTGATTCTGAACAGGTTTTCACACAACAGAAACCTCTAAATGTGAAACAAGGGGTGGGGGGAGTTTTTTTTCCTAACGTGTGTGTGTGTGTGTGTGTGTGTGTGTGTGTGTTGTTTTTTTTTTCTGTTATAATGTTATACTGGGGAGTCTTTACCAAAGCCCCAGGTTCACCCTTATCTCATTGGCTTAAACTGGATAACCTGCTCACTTTTAAATCAGTCACTAACAAAGGACAGTAAAATTACCAAAGTTGGTTTTAATCAGCCATGATCCATCCCCTAGTTCTGGGTGCCTAATATTGGATCAAAATTGCAACTCTTATGGTGCTGAGGAATAGGATATGGTTGTTAAAAAGACAGCCAACAGTATCTGCTCTACATCACCTTATATTTTTTCCTTGGAGAAATATGACAAGAGATTGACATTTCAGCTATATTCTACTGTGCTGTTAACATGTTAAGTTTTTTACAAATAAGGGAATAAATCTATCAGTATGTTGTATTGCATCAATTTAAAATTGATTACAGTGGGTTTTTTATATTCCTGGTTTTTGGAACAGCAACTTTTGAACAGTCTGATTTTTTGTAAATCTTATTCATAATCATTAAACATTTATTTGCAGAAATTAACAGATGGGTAACTGTGTAGCATATACTGTGCAAATCAAAAGTAAATGGCTTGGGATTTCCCTGACAGTCCAGTGGTTAAGACTCCATGCTTCCAGTGCAAAAGGCAGAAGTTGGATCCCTATCAGGGAACTGAGATTCCACATGCCATGTGATGTGGCCAAAAAATTAAAACAAGAAGAAAATGAATGACCTTACAATAAAGTGCATATATCAAAATAAAAAATATAATTTCTGTAACAAGCTGTACTGCAAGGAGGAAAGGTCCAAATAACTGAAAAATAAATAATGAACACCTGTGCTGAATACATTAACCAGTTGGTTGACAATTTTTCATTTGACTTATCTGAAAGTGTGACTGTTACCAAGGCATTAATAAGGCATATTCAGTTTGAGGCATTCCCTTGTTGCTACCATTAATTGGTAAAAACACTAGATGATATCAGAATTTATACCCCTAAGTCTCTCCTAAATTCAGATTGTTCCTAATGCGTTCATCTAAGCACTTATTCAGAGTTTAAATTAGGTAAAATTATCTCAAAAATATTGTTATACTTTATTGTAAATGTCCCTTGAAATTCAAATTATCAATATAAATGACATTGGATTTCATTTGTCAATTTATTTTCATATTGAAAATTTTCATAAGAACTAATGGTGCATATTTTTCCCATTTATATGTTAAAATCAGTAGTGTTTTAGAACTCAACATTTTTTTTTTGAGAATTTATAATCCAGCCACATTCATTTACAACTGGCAAATGTGTTTTTATACTTTTTAGGTACTTTAAAGTTAATATAATTGAGTTATTGTTTGGAAGTGTTCTTCAAAAGGTTGAATTACTTTATTTTTAATTTTTTAATTGGAGGCTAATTACAGTATTGTGGTGGTTTTTGCCATACATTCACATGAATCAGCCATGGGTGTACATGTGTCCCTCATCCTGAACCCCCCCATCCCATCCCTCAGCTTTGTTCCATTGCACTGGATTTGAGTGCCCTGTTTCATGTATAGAACTTGGACTGGTGGTCTCTTTCACATATGGCAGTATACATGTTTCAATGCTATATTCTCAAATCATCCCACCCTCGTGTTGTCCCATAGAGTCCAAAAGTTTGTTCATTATATCTGTTGTCTCTTTTGCTATCTCGCATATAGGGTCATCGTTACCATCTTCCTAAATTCCATATATAGGTGTTAATATACTGTATTGCTCTTTTTCTTTATGACTTACTTCACTCTGTATAATAGGCTCCAGTTTCATCCACCTCATTAGAACTGAGTCAAATGAATTCTTTTTAATGGCTGAGTAATATTCCACTATGTGTATGTACTACAGCTTTCTTATCCATTCGTCTGCTGATGGGCATCTAGGTTACTTCCAAGTCCTGGCTGTTGTAAACAGTGCTGCAATGAACATTGGGGTACACATGTCTCTATCAATTCTGGTTTCCTTGGTGTGTATGCCCAGCACTGGGATTGCTGGGTTGCATGGCAGTTCTATTTCCAGTTTTTTAAGAAATCTCCACAGTGTTCTCCATAGGGGATGTACCAGTTTGCATTCCCACCAACAGTGTAAGAGGGTTCCCTTTTCTCCACACCCTCTCCAGCATTTATTGCTTGTAGACTTTTGGATAGCAGCCATCCTGACTGGCGTGCAGTGGTACCTCACTGTGGTTTTGATTTGCATTTCTCTGATAATGAGTGATGTTGAGCATCTTTTCATGTGTTTGTTAGCCATCTGTATGTCTTCTTTGGAGAAATTTCTGTTTAGTTCTTTGGCCCACTTTTTGATTTGGTCGTTTCTTTTCCAGAATTGAGCTCCAGGAGCTGCTTGTATATTTTTGAGATTAATTCTTTGTCAGGTGCTTCGTTTGCTATTATGTTCTCCCATTCTGAAGGATGGCTTTTTACATTGCTTATAGTTTTCCTCTTTGTGGAAAAGCTTTTCAGTTTAATTAGATCCCATTTGTTTATTTTTGCTTCTGTTCCTATGACTCTGGGAGGTGACTCTAGAAGATCTTGCTGTGATTTATGTCAGAGTATTTTGCCTATGTTTTCCTCTAGGTGTTTTATAGTTTCCTGTCTTACATTTAGATCTTTAATCCATTTTGAGTTTTATGTTGTGTATGGTGTTAGAAGTATTCTAGTTTCATTCTTTTACAGGTGGTTGACCAGTTTTCCCAGCACCACTTGTTAAAGAGATTGTCTTTTCTCCATTGTATATTCTTGCCTCCTTTATCAAAGATAAAGTGTCCATAAGTGTGTGGGTTTATCTCTTGGCTTTGTATTATGTTCCATTGATCTATATTTTTGTCCTTGTGCCAATACCATACTGTCTTGATGACTGAAGCTTTGTAGTATAGTGTGAAGTCAGGCAGGTTGATGTTGGTGCATTTGACATTGTCCCAGATGTCTCTGAGGTTGTTCTCATTTCTTTTAATTCTTTTTTCTTTTTTCCTCTCTGCTTCATTTATTTCCACGATTCTATCTTCCACCTCACTTATCTTCTCTCTCCCTAGTTATTCTACTGTTGGTTCCCTCCAGAGTCCTTTTGATCTCAGTTACTGCACTATTCATTATTGATTGCCTCCTTTTTATTTCTTCTAGGTCCTTGTTAAACATTTCTTGCATCTTTTCAATCCTTGTCTCTAGTGTGTTTATATGTAACTCCATTCTGTTTTCAATATTTTGAATCATCTTAGCTATCATTATTTTGAATTCTTTTTCAGATAGACTCCCTATCTCCTCCTCTTTTGTTTGTGTTTGTGGGCATTTATCATGTTCCTTTACCTGCTGAGTATTTCTCTGCCTTTTCATTTTGTTTCCATTGCTGTGTTTGGGGTGGCCTTTCTGTATACTGGAAGTTTGTGGTTCCTCTTTATTGTAGAGGTTGCTCCCTGTGGGTGGGGTTGGACGAGTGGCTTGTCAAGGTTTCCTGGTTAGGGGAGCTTGCATCTGTGTTCTGGTGGGTGGTGCTGGATCTCTTCTCTCTGGAGTGCAATGAAGGATCCAGTAGTAAGTTTTGGGGTGTCTATGGTTTTGGCATGCCTTTGGGCAGCCTGTACTTTAATGCTCAGGGCTGTGTTCCTGTGTTGCTGGAGAATTAGCCTGGTATGTCTTGCTGTGGAACTTGTTGGCTTTTGGGTGGAGCTTGGTTTCAGGGTAGGCATGGAGGCTTTTAGATGAGCTCTTTTCTCTTAATTTTCCCTGGAATCAGGAGTTCTCTGGTGTTCTTGAGTTTGGATTTTAGCCTCCTGCCTCTGGCTTTCAGTCTTATTTTTACAGTAGCCTCAAGACTTCTCCATCCATACAGCACATATGATAAAACATCTAGGTTATTGGTAAAAAAAATTCTCCACAGTGTGGGACATCCACAGAGGTTCACAGAATTACACGGAGAAGAGAAGAGGGAGGAGGGAGATAGAGGTGACCAGGAGGAGGAGAAGAGGGGAAGTAAAAAAAAGAGAGAGAGCAATTAAGCCAGTAATCACATCCATAAGTGAAAATGGATACTGAAGTTAGATTCTTAAAGGTACAAAATTGATAATAAATACCAAATACAAAGATTAAAAAATCTAGAGTAGAGGTTAGACTCTCAAAAATATAATATTAAAAGTACAAAACAAAATCAATCACAAAAATTATATATATATATATATATATATATATATATATATATATATATATATGAAATTTGTTTTAAAAATAGGGTCTTTTTTGCAAGGTAATAGGTTATAAAAATTAAATTAAAGGAGTAATAAATTATTTGTTCCAGCTTGTACTTGTTCTCAAGGTCTATAGGCCTCTTCCAATGATTACTCAATGTTAACTACAGGGTTTTAATCTGTTGCACCTGTCACTTCCAGAGCTTTCCCCTGTTCTTTTTTTATTTTGGCTTCCTCTGTTTGCAAGTCACTTCAGTGACTAATTTCTGCCCTGATACAAGGGGGTGAAGGTCATTTATTTAGGTTCAGTCATTCAGTTGTGTTGTGGGGAGGGAGGAACACAGTATTTGCAAACAAATATCGCTGGCATGTGTGGGGAGTGCTCGCAGTGTATGGGCCACACTGGGTTTGCCCCAGCTCACAGTGGCCTGTGCTTTCCGGGTCTACACAGCTCAGGCTCCAGGTTCTCTGTCGGGGTACTGTCCAAAGCGGACCCTGTGTTTCATGCATGTCTAAGCTGCTCAGCTGCAGGTTCTCGGGTACTCCGCAAGGGCACAGACTCGGCTCGGCATGCATTTTGTGCCCTTCCCATGTTCGAGCAGCTCAGGTGATCATGTGCTTCGTGAGCACACTATCCCAGGTGGACTGTGCATCTTAATTACCTCCCCTGTCCCAGCTGCTTGGTTTCCCAGGTTTGCTGCAAGAGCCCTGTCTCAGGCGTCCTGTGTGTCTCCTCTAGGGAGCTGATCTCAGGTTGTGACCCTCCTGGCAGATGTCAGCCATCCAGGATCCTAGGAAGATGTGGTTAGCAACTGGGAGCCTACTCATAGTTTGGTGGAGGATACAGGTCTCTGGGACTGAGATTGCCCCTTGCCTTCAGGCTCTGGCTGTGGCATGCCTGCCTCTCTGCCTCCTGCAGGGGGGAGAGGCCTGTACACAGCGGGCTAGCTCTCCTTTGGTATTCGCTCAATCCTTTGTTCTGTGAGTCTTTTGGGGAAAATTGTCTCTCTCTCTCTTTTTTTTTTTTTTTCTCCAGCTATCCCACAGTTTGGGTTGCTTTCAGATGTTAGCTCCCTCAGATTGTCCTCAGGGCATTCAGGCCTGGTCCTTACCGTAAACATGCAGCCTGCATCTCCGTGTCCAAACCCCACTCACTGGTGGCAAACACAAGTATCTGGGCTGCTTCTCTGCTGGCAGTTGTGGTTAGGTGCATATTTTGTGTGTGTGTGTGTGTGTTTTCTCCTGGTTATGGTGCCCTCTGAGATTCCAAATCTCCCCACACACATGCTGGTGAGAGGGTTTCCTGATGTTTGGAAACTTCTCCTCCTTCATGCCTCCCTCCCCGTGATGGGTCTCCATCCTTAACTCTTTTGTCTCTCTTTTTGTCTTTTATATTTTCCCCTATCTCCTTTTGAAGAGAATGAACTGCCTTTCTGGGTGCCTGATGTCCTCTGCCAACAAGCAGAAGTTGTTTTGTGGAAGTTGCTCAGTATTCAAATGATCTTTTGATGAATTTGTGGGGGAGAAAGTGGTCTCTCTGTCCTATTCTTCTTCCATCTTGGGCGAAACCAAGGTTGAATTATTTTAAGAAAACTTTTTTTTAACCAAAGTACAAAGTTTTTAATTTGAGGGAAGCTAAGTCTTTTTGATGAATAGAATTTTGCATGATGAGAAATTAAGTGGAGTTTGGAGAGTTTTCTGGTGTCTTTATAACTTCTAGTTAGGTATTAAATTCAGTGTTGGCAGAACTCTAAAAATATTGTAGTTGTTGATGAAAAGTAGGTATGGTATTGTGTTTCTGTTGTATATGTTTTCCATAGTGCTAGGTATTTCACCAGATTATGATGTTCAGAATAGGAAAACTTAATAACTTATGGATATAGAACATATTTACAAAGAATAACTCCTTTTCTTAAACTTATACCCTTAATTAAGTATTTGGACTTCTGTTTTCCAGATTGTCTAGTACTGGTTAATGCATTTCATTCACTCTAGAAAGCTCCCTTTCTAAGAATATAATAGAGAGCTACTGACCAGATCAATTGGTATCACTGGGCTGCCAGAGAAGTCCCTATTCTTTTTTTTTTTTTTTTTAATCACTGAGAAGAAGTAGAATATCAAAACAATGAAAAATGTCCATATGCAAATTTTTAAGATAAATCAACTACTAAACACTCTTACCAGAGAAGAACAATGCTTACCTATACAGCAAATGCCTAATAGATATTTGTTGAGTCAAAATAAAATATGGCACACATATAAAAGAAAAATAGTATCTGATAAGTTATTCAAAAGAGAGCATATGTCTTACATACATGGTGAAAAAAAGTCTCCCTCTTCCCTCTGTAACACATATATCTTAATGGAACATTTCATCCATGTGGCATCATACTTTTTAAAAAATGATCAGCAGAAACTGGGAGGACTCAGATGATTTCTGAGATTATTATAAGAGGAAGAAAAATGCTCAAAAAAGAATTGGGTAGTTTGACTAAAAACTGTATGTGTACAAATACAGAAAATTGCAGCATGATGATGGTGGTTAGCACCATCATCATTTATAACTATCATGTATTAAATAACCTGTATATGAGAAACTCTGTGCTAAATGCCTACCATTATTTTATTTAATCTTCAATACAACCCTTCAAGGTTTGTGATGTTAACCCAGTTCATAATAGGAAAACTAGGGCTCATGGAGGAAAAGCAACATATAAGGAGAAAAAACTCACGTCTTACCAAAGAACCAGCAGCCTCTGCCTCACATGCTTCAATATATATGAATTTCAGTTACCACAGTTAAATAACACCAGTTCCCTAAAAATGCAGTTCAAGTTTTACATTCCATGGTATATTCAGTTAAGTCCAGTCGCTCAGTCATGCTCTACTTTGCAGTCCCATGGACCACAGCATGCCAGGCTTCCCTGTCGATCACCAACTCCCGGAACTGGCTCAAACTCGAGTCCACTGAGTCAGTGATGGCATCACTGGCATCACCTGTGAGTAAATGCGTAAAAGTACAAACTCCACTGCTAGCTCTTCAGTACACAATTGCTACATAATAAAAAGACATGCATCATGATTACTGACCAAACATCATTTGTTTCAAAGTCTGTCAGAGGGACTTTCCTGGTGGTCCAGCAGCTAAGACTCTGCGCTACCAATGCAAAGGGTCCAGGTGCAATCCCTGGTCAGGGAACTAGATCCCATATGCTGCAACTAAGCTTTTGGATGCCACAATTAAAGATCTGGCATAACCAAATTACATAAATAATTTTTAACAAGTCTGTCAGAGATTGGTCACGGCAAATCTGTTATTCAGCTCATATACAAACAGCAAAGAAGTAGTTATGCTGCCTCCTTATCTCCCAGTGATAAACCCATATGGACAGTCTCAAAAGAGAACTGACCAATGAATATGAGTGCAGCAAAGAAATAAAAAGTAACAACACTGAAGGTAAAATTGAAATCAAATATAAAGAAAGATATAGAAGAACAGCTGACTGTGGGGATGCCGATATGTCTACCATTCAAGGAATTCAGTCAGAAGAACTTTGGATAACAAACTTATGGACATAAACGAAGAAAGTAGTTGTGACAAAAAAGCTGAATATGTTCCAGAGAAAGTGATGCTGGCAAAATTATTGGAAATACAGGAATTTTCAAAGATATTTCACAAAACTGAAAGCACAAATATTAAAACCGTAGAAGCTGATGCAAAATTACAAAGGAGCATGACAGTTTGTCGAGGCATGTTGTCATTGACATTTGCTCCTGCTGTATTATAAATTACATGATGAGAAGGCAGTAAGCACTGTTCAAATTGCTCTGGGTAAGTTTTTAATATAAAAATAAAACAAATCCTTAATGTCTTAAACCACAGGCATTGAATATTAGTTTTTAAATATTTTAATATTTAATATTTTCCTTTCCTTATATATTTATAATCTACAGTAAGAGTTTTTAAAATTTTGATAAAAACTTGCAAAGGTCACAGAACAATCAAAATTGCTGCAATGATCACAGTGAAACATTTTTCAGCCTGCACAGTCATCTCTAAGGTACTGTGCTACCACACAAAGAAAGGAGTGCCTGTAAGTGCTGTTTCCATTATACGATGCTATCTCACTAAACATACAAAAGGTTTTAATGTGTGAGACTTGAAAGAAAGATTCCTTCCAGAACAGATTAAAAAGTAGACTAAAACTATTGAGGTTTTCAGCTAATGATTAAAAGAATTTCTAAACATCAAGTTTATGGTCTGTGACAACTGCATCCTTAGAAGTCTCCAAAAACACACATACACACACACAAACAATTATGCCTCCTAATTTTCTCATTGAGGCTTAAAAAAAAAGTGCATAGTTGCACTTCCCTAGTGGCCTGGTAGTTAAGAATCTGCCTGCCAATGCAGGGGACACAGGTTCAATCCCTGGTACAGGAAGAGTCCACATGCCTCTGGGCAACTAAGCCCGTGCATCACAACTACTGAGCCCATGTTCTAGAGCCTGTGCTCCTCAGTAAGAGAAGCTACCACAATGAGGAGCCCATGTACCACAACGAAGACTAGCCCCAACTCCCTGCAAATAGAAAAATGCCTTGAGTAGCAACAAGAACCCTCTGTAGCCAATAAATGAATAAATAAAAAAATTTAATATTTTTTAAGTGCACAGAAATGTTAGGGCTATAAAACAGCAAACCTTCAAGGAATTTTCAAGCTAATTTAAGACTCAGATACATTCAAGTGACAAGTTTATATAACAATAAAAACAATTAAGTGACATTAGCGGGACTCAGTGAATGATACAGTCACATAAGCTCACTGCAGTTTCCAGGAGAAAGTAAGAGTTGGCAACCATAAAAAAGAATGAAGTCATGTCATCTGCAGCAACATGGCTGGGCCTAGAGATCATGATACTAAGTGAAGTAAGTCAGACAGAGAAAAGACAAGTATCATATCATATCACTTATGTGTGGAATCTAAAAAGAAATGATACAAATGAACTTATTTATAAAATAGAAATCAATTCATAGACATAGAAAATGTCTCATAGATATAAAAAACAAACTTATGGTTACTAAAAGGGATAGCAGGGGGAAGTGGGGGATAAATTAGGAGTTTGGGATTAACATATACACACTACTATATACAAAAAAGGATTTACTGTATAGCACAGGGAACTATACTCAATATCTTGTGAAAATCTATAATGGAAAAAGAATGAAAAAGAATACATGAATATATACATACACACTTGAAACTAACACAGCATTGTAAATTAACAAACTCCCCAGGTTTGTAGGTGCCCAATATGCTACTGGAGATCAGTGGAGAAATAACTCCAGAAAGAATGAAGAGACAGAGCCAAAGCAAAAACAACACCCAGTTGTGGATGTGATTGGCGATGGAAGTAAAGTCCGATGCTGTAAACAGCAATATTGCATAGGAACCTGGAATGTTAGGTCTATGAATCAAGGCAAATTGGAAGTGGTCTAACAGGAGATGGCAAGAGTGAACGTCAATATTATAGGAATGAGCAAACTAAAATGGGCTGGAATGGGTGAATTTAACTCAGACGACCATTATATCTACTACTGTGGGCAGGAATCCCTTAGAAGAAATGTAGTAGCCATCATAGTCAACAAAAGAGTCCAAAATTCAGTACTTGGATGCAATCTCAAAAACGACAGAATGATCTCTGTTCATTTCCAAGGCAAACCATTCAATGTCAGAGTAATCCAAGTCTATGCCCTGACCAGTAATGCTGAAGTTGAACGGTTCTATGAAGACCTACAAGACCTTCTAGAATTAACACCCAAAAATGATGTCCTTTTCATTATAGGGGACTGGAATGCAAAAGTAGGAAGTCAAGAAACACCTGGAGTAACAGGCCAATTTGACCTTGGAGTACAAAATGAGGCAGGGTAAAGGCTAACAGAGTCTTGCCAAGAGAATGCACTTGTCATAGCAAACACCCTCTTCCAACAACACAAGAGAGGACTCTACACACGGACATCACCAGATGGTCAATACCAAAATCAGACTGATTATATTCTTTGCAGCCAAAGATGGAGAAGTTCCATCCAGTCAGCAAAATCAAGACCGGGAGCTAACTGTGACTCAGATCATCAACTCTTTATTGCCAAATTCAGACTTGAATTGAAGAAAGTAGGGAAAACCACTAGACCATTTAGGTATGACCTAAATCAAATCCCTTATACAGTGGTAGTGATGAATAGATTTCAAGGGATTAGGTCTGAGAGGGTGCCTGAAGAACTATGGATGAAGGTTTATGACATTATACAGGAGGCAGGGATCAAGACTATCCCCAAGAAAAAGAAATGCCAAAAAAAGCAAAATGGCTGTCTGAGGAGGCCTTACAAATAGCTGTGAATAGAAGAGAAGTGAAAGGCAAAGGAGAAATGGAAAGATATACCCATTTGAATGCAGAGTTCCAAAGAACAGCAAGGAGAGAATAAGAAAGCCTTCCTCAGCAATCGATGCAAAGAAATAGAGGAAAACAACAGAATGGGAAAGACTAGAGATCTCGTCAAGAAAATTAGAGATACCAAGGGAACATTTCAGGCAAAGATGGGCTCTATAAAGGACAGAAATGGTAAAGACATAACAGAAGCAGAAGATATTAAGAAGAGGTGGCAAGGATACACAGAAGAACTGTACAAAAAAGATCTTCACGACCCAGATAATCACGATGGTAAGACCACCAACCTAGAGCCAGACATCCTGGAATGTGAAGTCAAGTGGGCCTTCGGAAGCATCACTCCAAACAAAGCTAGTGGAGGTGATGGAATTCCGGTTGACCTATTTCAAATCCTAAAGGATGATGCTGTGAGAGTGCTGCATTCAATATGCCAGCAAATTTGGAAAACTCAGCGGTGGCCACAGGACTGGAAAAGGTCAGTTTTCATTCCAATCCCAAAGAAAGGCAATGGCAAAGAATGCTCAAACTACCACACAATTGCACTCATCTCACACGCTAGTAAAGTAATGCTCAAAATTCTCCAAGCCAGGCTTCAACAGTATGTGAACCATGAACTTACAGATGTTCAAACTGGTTTTAGAAAAGGCAGAGGAACCAGAGATCAAATTGCCAAATCCATTGGCTCATCAAAAAAGCAAGAGAGTACCAGAGAAACATCTATTTCTGCTTTACTGACCATGCCAAAGACTTTGACTGTGTGGACCACAACAAACTGTGGAAAATTCTGAAAGAGATGGGAATACCAGACCACCTGCCCTGCCTCTTGAGAAACCTGTATGCAGGTCAGGAAGCAACAGTTAGAACTGGACATGAAACAACAGACTGGTTCCAAATAGGGAAAGGAGTATGCCAAGACTGTATGTTGTCACCCTGCTTATTTAACTTATATGTAGAGTACATCATAGAAACGCTGGGCTGGATGAAGCACAAGCTGGAATCGAGATTGCCGGGAGAATTATCGATAACCTCAGATATGCAGATGATACCACCCTCATGGCAGAAAGTGAAGAACTAAAGAGCCTCTTGATGAAAGTGAAAGAGGAAACTGAAAAAATTGGCTTAAAGCTCAACATTCAGAAAACTAAGATCATGGCATCCGTTTCCATACTTCATGCCAAATAGACGGGGAAACAGTGGAAACAGTGACAGACTTAATTTTGGGGGGCTTCAAAATCACTGCAGATGGTGACTGCAGCCATGAAATTAAAAGACGCTTACTCCTTGGAAGAAAAGTTGTGACCAACCTAGACAGCATATTAAAAAGCAGACACATTACTTTGCCAGCAAAGGTCCATCTAGTCAAAGCTATGGTTTTTTTCAGTAGTCATGTATGGATGTGAGAGTTGGAATAAAAAGAAAGTTAAGTGCCAAAGAACTGATGCTTTTGAACTGTAGTGTTGGAGAAGACTCTTGAGAGTCCCTTGGACTGCAAGGAGATCCAACCAGTCCATCCTAAAGGAAATCAGTCCTAAATATTCATTGGAAGGACTGAGGCTGCAGATAAAACTCCAATACTTTGTCCACCGGATGCAAAGAACTGACTCATTGGAAAAGACCCTGATGCTGGGAAAGATTGAAGACAGGAGAAGAGGATGACAGAGGATGAGATGGCTGGATGGCAACACTGACTCAATGGATATGAGTTTGAGTAAATTCTGGGAGTTGGCGACAGACAGGGAGGGTTGCAAAGAGTCAGACACAACTGAGCAACTGAACTGAATTTTTTAAAATAAGAGTTGAGTCGGACCTATTCTATGTAGCCCAATGGGCCTCCTTCGTGGCTCAGCTGGTAAAGAATCTGCCTGAAATGTGGGAGATCTGGGTTCAATCCCTGAATTGGGAAGATCCCCTGGAGAATTAACCAGCTACTCACTCCAATATTCTGGCCTGGAGAATTCCATACAGTCCATGGGGTCACAAACAGTCAGACACAACTAAGTGACTTTCACTTATGTAGCCCAATAATAGTGGGTGCATGCTAAGTTGCTTCAGTCTAGTCCCACTCTTTGAGATCCTATGGCAGGAGGGACAAAAACCCCAGGCATAAAGCTTGGCATAAACAAAAAGAAAAGGGAAATGAGTGGATCAACAAGAGTAGCTCTGTCAGCAAAATAGGAAGAAATAAATGGGGAAATGTGACCACCGAAAGCACTGGAGAGTAATGAGAAGCAGGTGGACTCTGGAGAAAGAAAGTTATGAAATGAGTTTCCATTTTCAGGGTGCAGAGGTGAAGTGCTGATTGCAGGTGAGCAGGACAAGAGTGCTGCCTCTCTGGCCTGTGGAATCATACTACTGAAGCACAAAAATGTCATAGCCTTTAGCCAAGGAAGAAGGGGATCCAGAAGGAAAAGAGGCAGAAAAGGGATACACAAATTCTGCCTTGCAACATCTCTGGATAAGCCTTGAGTTAACATGTATGAAGCAAATTCAAAGCAATTCAACTAAAGACAATATCTGTATTGAAGCTGAAGCTTCAATTTAAGAAATAAAGTATGTGGTTTGATTCTAAACAAGAAAATTACTAGCCAAACAATATCGTCAACAACCACTGAAAACAATGGCAAACTTACAAGAAAAAAAAACAAAATTAACTCAGAAAGATTTCAAACAAACCAATAAATAGCAGGAAAAGAGTAACAGAGGAACAAAAACAGAAGACAGAAATAAAATGGTAAGTAAAGGCAAAATCAATAGTATTGATGATCACATTAACTGTTACTGGACAAAGATTCAAGTAAGAGACAAAGACTGCCAAAATTGACTTTAAAAGCAAGACACAATTATATGCTGTTCCAAAGAGATGAATTTTAATTGTAAAACCCCAGAGAGATTGAAAATATATAAATAGAAAAATCTACATAAAGCAAAAAGTAAGCAGAAGATGGCTAGAGTGGCTATATTAATATCAAACAAGATAGATTTTAGGACAAAAAATAGTATACCAGAAATAAAGAAAAACCTTCCATAATAAGAAAAGGATCAATTCCTCAAGAAGACAATAATAAAAGTGCTTACGTTAATAACAGAGCTTTAAAACACATGAAGCAAAATTTGACAATATTAAAGAGGAAAATCAAAAAAATAAATAAATAAAAAATAAAGAGGAAAATCTCCAATTCCAAAATCTTAATTGGAGATTTTAACTTTATTCCAGCAGTTGATGGAATAACTAGACCTAAATAAGTCAGCAAAGAGAAACAAGATATGAACAACACTATCAACTACCTTGAGCTAGTTGATATCTTTGACCTAGCTGATATCCACAGAACTATAGGTCACTACTGCAAAATACTCATTCTTTTCAATTGCTCACAGTAGGTTCACCAAGATAAATCATATGCTGGCCATGAAACAAGCCTCAGTAAATTGAAAAGCAATAATATCATTCCAAGTATGTCCTTTGAAAACAATGGAAATAGATTAGACATCAGTAATAAGATAACTTTAAAAAACCCAAATATTAGGAACTTAAGTACAAACTTCATTAAATAACTCATGGATCAAAGAAGTAAAACCATAAGGAGGATTAGAAAACATCCTTAACATTATCATTAAAATGCAAACATGTCAAAATTTGTGGGATACAGCAAAAGCAGTGATTGGAGAGAACATTTTAGGTTTAAATGATTGTGTTAAAAAAGAAGAAAGATTTATGACCAATAGCCTAGGACTTCCCTGGAGTGCAGTGGGACACTGCACTGTCAGTGCAGGGGACATGGGTTCCATCCCTGTTCTGGGAAGATTCCACATATTACCGAGCGACTAAGCCTGTGTACCACAACTACTGAGCCCATGCTCTAGAGCCCTCCTGCCACAACTACTAAATTCTGCACACCTTAAAGCTCTCACACCTCAATTACTGAGCCTGTGTGCTGCAACTACTGAAGCCCATGTGCCTAGAGCCTGTGCTCCACAAGAGGAACCACCACAATGAGGCCCATGCACCGCAACTAAGGAGTAGCCCCTGCTTGCCACAACTAGAGGAAAGCCCAAGCCTGTGCAAAGCAACACACCCAGCACAGGCAGAAAGAAATACAGAAAAAAATTTAGTAAAATCAACGGCCTAACCTCCCATCTTAGGAAATGAAAAAGACAACAAATTAAATGAAAAATAATTAGAAAGAAGGAAATAATAAAGAGCAGAAATTGATGAAGCAGAAAACGTACAATACTGAAAATCGATAAACCTAATAACTGATTGAACAGAAAGAGGAGCAAAATTGATATGTATCTAGGCAGACTAATGAAACAAAAAAAGATACAAATTAACAACAGTATGAATAGAGTGAAAGAAATAGAATGAAAGAAAGGACACCATTAGAGATCCTACAGAAATGAAAACAATAATTAAAGAATGTTACTAACAATTTCATGCTGATAAATTTGCAACCTGGATTAAATGTAAAACTTAACTGAAAGAAACAAAATACCAAAACTAATCCAAGAGGAATTAGGAAATTTAAATGCCCTCATATCAAACAAATTTAATCCATAATTAAAACCTTCCCACAAAGAAAAGTCATGGTAAAGATGACTAGACTGGTCAATTCCACCAAATGCTTAAGGACAAAACGCCTTTTTCCAGAAAACACAAGAAGAGGGAACACTTCAAAACTCATCATATGAGGCCAGTATCCCTCTGATACCAAAACCAGCAAAAGACATCATGAGAAAAGACAACACAAATCAATACTCCTCATAAACGTAGATGCAAAAATTCTTGACAAAATTATAGCAAATCATATCTAACAATATGTAAAAATGGGCTATGTAATGACAAAGTGGTATTTATCCCATGACTGCAAGGCTGACTTAACATTCCAAAGTAAGTGAGAAAAAATATAACTTCAATAGATGAAGAAAAAACATGACAAAATTCAACACTCAATCATAATAGAAATTGAATGGAATATCCTCCACTTGATTAATGGCATCATCATCAACAATACAAAGCTCATACATTGCATTAAGATCAGGAATGAGTAGAGGAAGTTTGCTCTAATATTTTCTATTCATAATTGTACTGGATATCCTAACTGGCACAATGGAGCAAGAAAAAGGAATAAAGGGCAAAGGCCAAAAAAATAAAAAGAAGGAAGAAGCAAAACTGTCATTACCTGTAGACAAGAAGATCATGTACAGACAGAATCCAAAACGCCCTACTAGAACTTAAAAGAAAACTCAAAAGGGTCACATGACACACTTTTTTCTATAGACTCAGTTCGGTTCAGTCGCTCAGTCGTGTCTGACCCTTTGCGACCCAATGAACCACCGCACGGAGGCCCCCTGTCCATCACCAACGCCCGGAGTCCACCCAAACCCATGTCCATTAAGTCAGTGATGCCACCCAGCCATCTCATTCTCTGTTGGCCCCTTCTCCCCCCGCTTTCAATCCTTCCCAGTGTCAGGGTCTTTTCCAATGAGTCAGCTCTCCGCATCAGGTTGCCAAAGTATCGGAGTTTCAGCTTCAACATCAGTCCTTCCAATGAACACCCAGGACTGATATTCTTTAGGATGGACTGGTTGAATCTCCTTGCAGTCCGAGGGACTCTCAAGAGTCTTCTCCAACACCACGGTTCCAAAGCGTCAACTCTCCGGCACTCGGCTTTCTTCATAGTCCAGCACTCACATGCGTACATGACCACTGGAAAAACCATAGCCTTGACTAGGTGGACCTTTGTTGACAAAGTACTCTCTCTGGTTTTTAATACGCTGTCTAGGTTGGTCATAACTTCCCTTCCAAAGAGTAAGTGTCTTTTAATTGCATGGCTGCAATCAACATCTGCAGTGATTTTGGAGACCAGGAAAGTAAAGTCAGCCACTGTTTCCAATCTTTCCGTATCTATTTGCCATGAAGTGATGGAACCGGATGCCATGACATTAGTTTTCTGAATTTTGAACTTTAAGCCAACTTTTTCATTCTCCTCTTTCACTTTCATCAAGAGGCGCTCTACTTCTTCTTCACTTTGTCATAAGAGTGGTGTCATCTGCATACCTGAGGTTATTGATATTTCTCAGCAATCTTGATTCCAGCTTGTGCTTCCATTTTACAGATTAGAAACACACACACACACACAACCAAAAAAACGAGGCCCTGGGAAATCACCTGTCCTGGGACACAAAGAAAAACAAGACACTGAGGCGAGGCCAGAGATATGGTCTCTTGAGTCACCACTAGGGCTCTTCCCACATATTCCCAAAGCATTAAGTGTTTTACCTTTGTGTCTGGGACTCAAAGAAATAAGCCAAGCCTTAAAGCAGGCGATGCAAACTCACAGCACACAGGTCACATGGGGCAAGTAGGTGTGTTATTTAGGAAGCAATGGTTTGACCCAATGCTTTCCAGTATTTTATAATTTGTTGTTTTTAACTTAGAATGTGCTGGCCAATTCACAACTCGGGAAGGTTCATGCAGAAATTAAGATACCAGGCTTGTCTGAATCACTGCTGGGTCACAGGCCTGGCTGGGGCTGAGCGCTACTGGCCCCTTTTGGTTGGGGGAGCATGGTCTCCAGGTGACCCAGCTGCCCAGCCCCCATCTGGCTCCCTGCTCTGAAGCAGAGTCAACGACCATTGTGCTTCTACTGTTTTTCTACTTGTAATTGAGTCCAGAGGAAAGTCACCCATTTCCATGTCTCAAGCAAAAGGGAAAACGATAAAACAGCAGGAGTTTCCTACATATATGAGCAAAAAGGGGCAAAAGTCTATTTCTAACAATAATGTCATTTACCCCATTTATGTTTTCTGCTCCCGGTAGTGAGTGTCATCCATCTGTAGGTAAATAATCTGATACGCTACAATTTTGAAAAGAGGAAATCCCCATCAAATCTGTTCTGTCTTCATTCTAGAACAATGGTTACCATGAGTGGGATCACGGAAGAGAAAATCATAAAAGGGTAAGAGCCACAAACAGCCCAGCAGGATCAGGAGGAGTTGCCTCCATTCCTCGTCGCCATGCGACCTGCCTGGGGCAGGCAACAGGATCCTCATCAGGAGCAGGAGCAGGAGTAAACTAGATCCACCTCCTCTAGGGCTCAAATGGAAAGAATCTAAAAACCAAATCTGGTTTACTTTCTGGATCTCAGGGCTTGTGCAACTGTTAACTAAACGCTGGACAACAGAATGACAAGGATGGCCATGCATGCTTGGATACTGGAGCCCAAAGGAGGTGAATTCAGATCCTGCTCCTCTGCTTCTAATAGTTATGTGACCGTGAACGAGTGAACTACCTCTCTGAGCCTCCATTTCTTCCTCTGGACAATAGGTTTGATAACAGTATCAACCTTCCAGGAAAATCTACACACAGTGCAAGGGGCATAGCAAGTCCTCTGTAAATCCTTATCAACAATAACAAACTGAGGACGCAGACCAGCTGCCTGGAAGAACCCAAGAAGGACATGGACTGCAAAATTTCATCCACGTCACTCAGTGTTCTAAGCAAATGGGCGACCCAGCAAGGAGTGCTTTTGTTAGACAGCCTGGCTGACTCCCAACTACAGCTCCTTTCCTCTCTCAAGTGTCTAGAGTACCCAGTGACAAAGCAACCTCACCTTGGACTGCCTTTCTCTACTGAGGCTCAGGCAGCTCCTATTTCTTTATAAATGCCCTCCTGACTTTATGTATCTCTTCAACAAACATTCTACAGCAGTGCTGTGTGTATAAGACCAAGAATCTTGGAGAAGGCAAGTCTTTATCAGATCTTAATAAGACAAACCCCTCTGCCCTCAAGGTGCTTCTAGTCTAGATTGGGAGGGATACCCCGACACAAATGGGACCACAGACGATTTGGAACCATAAAGTTCCAAAGGAGGTGGGCAGACAGGGAGAGCAGTCAAGGAAGACTTCCTGGAGGAGGTGATCCCCAACCTCAGCCTCAGGGATTGGATTCGGGTGGGCAGTGTCAAGAGGTAGGCAGAATGGGGACAAGGAAAGGAGGCAACAGATACAGAAGCAGGATGCATGTGCCGGGGGCAGGGGTGGGGCAAGGACATGGCCCAGCCTGGAGGAGAAAGGTTTGTGTTGGACAACTGTGGGATACATGTGATCCTGAAGTGAAGACACTGATGTGTGCAGAGAAGCACACTGGCAAACTCAGGAGGCTCTTTCTGCTTCCACATTTTCTTACAACTGGCACCTCAAATCCGCAGGCTGCCGCTATCAAAGAATGCACTCTGACAAACTCAGAATACCCTCTGAACAATTAACTAGCAAATCTGAAATATTCTTCCAGGAGAAATTATGATTAATTTTGTTGTTGTTGTTGAACCAACACGCCAAAGTTAAACCTGCTGCTAAAAAAGCAGCCGGGATTGGGCTTTCATTTCATCCAGGTGGTACCCTTAAAGACAGTAATGATGGTGATAATGATATAAGCAAACCAAGACACAGACCTCATTTTGCTTTGCAATTCTCTACCGTCTTGTCGATATTCAGCTGTCAAGAGTTATCTGCTGTGAATCTGCCGCTTGGGGGAGAGGAGAGGGACAGAAGCAGACTGCTGCTGGACAGACTCACTTAGCTCCATCAGGTCCAACTCGGCCTTGCTTCGATCTTGAAGACACCACCACACCCTCGTGAGATCAGGCACTGGAGGGAGACAGTGAATAACGCTCCTCACTTGGCTTCTTTTTTGAGCCCAGGAGGAAAAATCCTTAAATATCGCTATCGTTTATCCCAACAATATTATCTACTCGACAGCCTGGGCTGACTTGGACATAAGAGGCTGAGAGAACTTTTGGCAGGTTACTACTGAGCTATTGAGAGAGTCATTTCCTAGGCAGGTTGATAAGACATCTAGGGGTCCCCAAGGAGAGAGGGGTCTGGAATCCTCAAGGAGGAAGAAAGGACACGTTTGTTTGGTCCCTCTACATTCCTAGGATTATGTAACAATAATGTATCCTGCTTGAGGACAGTCTCTGGAAAAAACCTTCTGGCTAATCCTGTTATCTTAAGGTGTAAATTATGCGAGTAGGTCTAGTGAGGTCTTTGCAACTTCCAGACATTCTTGTGATTCACTGTAATAACTAATTAGAGAGTACATAATTCCATAGCTAAACACTAGCAAGACGGTGCTCTTTCTGCCCCCTTCGGATGCTTATGTCAGAAGCTTTCTCTATCTCCTTTATAGTTTACCAAAACTTTATTACACAAAAGTGCTGAGCCATCTCTGGCCCCAGATTGAATTCTTTTCCTCCAGGGCCAAGAGTCCCGGAATCTTTTCGTGGTTCAGCAGCAACCTTTCATCTTGGGGGCTTGTCCGGGATTCTTCAGGACAAGGTAAGGATGCTTGGAGCTCTACTAATTTGTTCTCCTAGAGAACACATTTTCTGCTGTACTTTACTAACTCGATGGCGTGCTTGCCTGAGTGAACGAAACACCCTGAGCAAAGCAGGTGAGGAGCCCTGCTCTGCAGTTTCGCGTCGGCCTCATACGGCTTATGGCAGAAACCTATTGGGGGCTTATACCGACCTGCCAATGCCAAGAGGCACCCAGTGTTTCCTTCGGGGATCGCCCAGAAATGGGCAAAGCGTGTGGACCAAACTCCCTTTTCTCGGTCAAACTTTTTGGTCTCCCTGACCATTTCATAACTCCTTGGATATCAGAAGTACTAACCCAATCTGTGGGATCTTTCAAGGCTTTCAAGGGACTGGTGATCTATGCTGTTACGGTGTACTACAACGTAGGTCCCAAACTTGGATTTGGTAGTCAGGAATCGCCTAGCCTCGCTAGGCATGGAAAGTTTGGAAGCTAGATGGAACTCTAGGTCCAAGAGCATCTCTGAGCTTAAAGGTTACTCAGATTGGAACTACAATGGACGTTTTTCCCCTTTGGTAATGCTGGCTCTTACTGGACCAGAGGAGACTCTCATACTGGTGTGGTGACGCTTGGAAGGAACATCTCAGTTTTATGTTCATATCAGTCTTACTGTGGTTGGGAATATATGTAACTATGACATTAGTAAAGTGCTGACCTTCATCCACTTTCTAAAGTGTTCTCACAGAACAGTTTTCTTTGACTATTTTAAATGGACCTGAGTAGGGAGTTCCCTGCAGTATGACTGACCATAAAGCCCAAAGTGTTTTGTTGTTGTTGTTGTTGTTGTTGTTTGCTGGCAGCCTCCACCTGTGGTCTCTGCAACAAGGGAGAGAATCAATATTTCATCAGATACTTCCTTCATTTTCCGCCTATTTTGGGGGTGAATTGGAAGTTACTCTTTTGGGGGATTGGCAGCAACTTTGTGATTACATGTTCATGAGAATTCATTCTTTTGTGAAATTAAGAAAACAAGTATTTGTGAACTCCTCAGCAGATATTGAACCACAGTCTCTTCCTTTGTTTCTGTTTGTTTCCATTTAATCTTTGAACACACCCTACAAAGGGGCACTTTTATCCTTGTTTGATACCTGGGGCACAGAGAGAGTTGTGGTTGCTAAGTTATAATTGCAGGAACGAATCTCAGGCATCAGATACAAGGGTGCTCTTTGTCCTATTTTCTTGTTGAGTTGGAGCAAACTGCACAGCACAGCAATGTCTTGCCAGTGACTGGGCCAGATCTGAGACCTGGCTTGGTCTCCCGTCCCGTCCTGTCCCTCCTGTGATGTGGAAGGGCTCAGCAGGTATGTGCCCATTTAGGTCACCACAGAGCATTGATTAGGGTTCCCTGTGCTGAACTGTAGGTTCTCCTGAGTTATCTGTTGTATACATAGTAGTGTATATGTGCACTATGTACATATGTCAATCCCAGTCTCCCAGTTTGAGTCTCCCCAACCCCCATCCCCTCCATCGGTAGCCCTAAGTTTGTTTGCTACAGCTGTGACTCCGTTTCTGCTTTCCCAGTCAGTTCGTCTCTGCCATCATTTTGCATTCCATATATATGCCACGTTGGACAGTATGTTTTCTCTTTCTGTCTCACTTCACTCTGTTTGACAGTATCTAGGTTCACCCACGGAGAAGGCAATGGCAACCCACTCCAGTACTCTCGCCTGGAAAATCCCATGGATTCAGGAGCCTGGTAGGCTGCAACCCATGGGGTCTCCAAGCGTCGGACATGACTGAGCGACTTCACTTTCCCTTTTCACTTTCACGCACTGGAGAAGGAAACGGCAACCCACTCGTGTTCTTGCCTGGAGAATCCCAGGGCCGTGGATGCCTGGTGGGCTGCCGTCTACGCGGTCACACAGAGTCTGACACGACTGAAGTCACGCAGCAGCAGCAGAAGCAGCAGCTGCAGCAGCAGCAGGTTCACCCACATCTCTGCAAATCACTCTGTTTCATGCCTTTTAATGAGTGACAGTACTCCGTTGTCTATATGTACATATTCTGTACCCATTCCTCTGTCAATGGACATTTTAGGTTTCCTCTCTGTCCTGTCGATTGTAAATAGTGCAACGGTGAACACTGGGGTGCAGGTATTGCTTTGAATTATGGTTTTCGCCAGATACATGCTTAGCAGTAGGATTGCTGAGTCACATGGTAGCTGTATTTTTAGTTTTTAAGGAACATCCATATAGTTCTCCTTAGTGGCTGTACCAATTTACATTCCCAGCAACAGTGCAAGAGAGTTCCCTTTTCTGCACACTGTTTCCAGCATTTATGGTTTGAGATTTTTTGATCATGGCCATTCTGATTGGTGTGAGGTTGACACCTAATGGCAGTTGTGATTTGCATTCTCCTAATAATTAGTCAGGTACATACCTAGGACCCCCACCCACTAAGATGTTACCTGGAACCCTAGCTCTGGGAAGGTGACTCTCAGCAAAGCTGACCGTGCACTCATATACACAAGGAGGCTACCTGGTTCACAGTGAGTTGAATGCTAAGTCTCTTTCCTTGTTCTGTACTCTTAAAACGTCTGATAATATGCAACAGAGAAGATACCTGGGGCACCACCTTCCAACAAAACTCCGTTCCATGGTTTCGATCTCTGGCCCTTGTTCACCAGACCCTTTCCATGAACATCTACATATCCCTTGTCAAACTGCCAGACCCACAGTTAATGGCCCCTCCTCTTCTGTCTCCACCCTCCCAAACCTCCACCCCACAGGAAGAACTGTGTCCCCTGACACAACCCCAAAATAGGACTTAACCCCCTCTGGGGCTCTCCACGGACCGGAAATTCCCACGCGGTAAATGGAGAATCCCACATGGAGCTTAAGTGTTTGTCCTAAGGACCTGCCCAAACAATAGGCAGACACATACAGTTAGTTGATGCTCTTTATTTATCCACCGGAATTATTTCAGGTTTACTTGTGTCTCCCTCTCGATCCGTTCCACTCGATCCAGACCACTCTTCAGTACTCTCCCGTCCAAGAGCCTTACGGTGGCCATTGATCTGCACGTGAAGCAGCTTCTTAGGTATTCTAGTTTAGGTAAAAGGGGACACTCCATCCTTAAGTTTCTCAAAATCTCCCCTGGGCTCCTCACCTCTCGTCCTCCCAGTTCCTCTCGTGGTGGAGCCTTCCTCCTCACATAGTACTGCAAAGGATTGGGCCACAGCTCCTTTATGATGATCTGCCAGGGAAATGAGCAAGCTCAGCACAGGGCCGGCCAGGTCCTGAGCCCCATGCGTGCACCGCCAAGAACTCCCACATAAATCACCAATTCTGTTCCAGTGCCCACGTGGGACCCTACCTCAGCAATCCGGTCAGTTCCTGTGAAGTTGTGGTCAGAGAGCCAGTTGAAGAAGTTAACGCTGCTGTCGTGGTGCCTGCGTCTGTATGCCTTACGTTCAAAGCCCTGGTGCCACTGAATTGGAGTGGAATGGGATGCTCGGTATCCTGCAGGAGAAGGAGTATGGGAGAAAGACCTAAATCACTTTCCAATTCAACCTCCACTTTTCTGCCCCCACCCCCCAAATCCAGGGAGCTGCTTCTTACCAGTGACATTAATGAGATACTCCTTAACAACCACTTCATTTTGGAGATACCTATTCCTCCGAAAGGACAATGTGATCGTGCAGTGATGAGTGGGATGCCGGAGTTCCTCCACCTGCCAGGACAAAGTGTGGGGGGTGGGGTGGTGGGGTGGGTGTGAAACCTCTTTACAGAAGAGCTGCCCTTTCCTGTCTTCAGGGATAAACCACATCCTCTCCGCTCCCCAGTCACCTCCCCTCCACAATGATCAGTGTCCCCTGCCTGACCTTCAAGTTGGTCATGAAGTGAAGCATGTTTCGGTCTTGGTTGGTCATCATACGTGACATTTGGGGGTGGTTCATAAACTTCTTTAGGTCAAGGAGCCTCTAGATGCTCGAGGTAAAAGTGCTGGAAGAACAAAGCTAGCCCAAAGGGTAGAATGGCACTGTCTGACTTCAACTTGCTCCTAATTAACTCATCATATTTCTGTTGATGAAGGCTGTCTGAACACCAGACAAGGCTGTGCTTCGGAATGCACTACCAGAAGGAGGTTCTCTTCCTAACAGGAAGGCCCCAAGCTCCATCTCAGCGTCCTGAAAGTTAGCTTACTTCTGGAGAACACACACTCCTAGCTACAACCAGTGTGAGCACGTACACATACCAACCTCCCCCCGAAATACACACAGCTTTTCAAAGAAGACCTGGATTCCAGAGAAGACTTTTCTCTGAAGAGTCCCTGGTGCTAACGACAATTCTGACTGGGACCTCAACAAGAAAACTCTAAGTACCGATTTGTGCTAGCCAGAACAGGAAGGACATCACACTTAATATCAGGAACAGATATGCAGGATGGTAACCTATACCCATCATTCAAAAAATAAAGTTTTGTACCAGAACTCTCACATCTGTAAACTGCTCCTGCAATAACAGAGGTTACCCAAAAAAAAAAAAAGAAAAAAAAAAAATCACAAGCACCACACCAAGGGATACAACCTCGACCCAGAAACCACGGATTCCCCGGATGATGGCGCTTCTGTGTTCTAGATGGAGCGTCCGCCTCTGACAGTTCTTATGTTTCAGGCGAGCATGCGCCCTTTGGGCTTGCTTATTCACCGGCTCCATCTCCAGCTGCAGGGTCGCCAGCGCCTCCAGTGCAGGCCGGTCGCTGGGAGTTCCGGGCCTTGCAAGTTCTTGGCCCTGCTCCTCCGAGGACACCTGCTCCTGCTCCTCGTACACCACCACCTCCACCTCCTCCATGACGTCTAACACCAACAGCTGCACATCCTGCCCGATTCCCGATACCTCTCCCTCCTCCAGGACAGCACCTTCCTCCACTGCCTCCACCCAGTAGAGGGTGGCCTCCACACCTGGCACACCACCTGGGGCCTGCATGGACTCTGCCGCCCCCACCGGGCTGCTAGGCCCCAGGGCCCCTCCCTCGTGAGGACCCACGCTCACAACTAAGATCCAGGATCCCGGGGTGATGCTACCTTCCCCTGGCCCCGTCTCACTCTCCATGATGCTCTGGCCCTAGCCCCTAGGGGCGAGGAAGCTGCCCGAGAGAGCACAGCCTGCCCACCTACCGCAGTCTACGTGGCACTACCCACAGCTTCCTTGCCGACAGCCAATGAGCAGGGAAGGGGAGACACGCATGCGCAGAACTGTGCGTCCCCACGCACGCGTAGGATGGTGGCCGGAAGGGGCCGAACTCCACACCCTGACCTCCAGACACCGGGACACGCCCCTTGGAATTCTGGGCACTCTGGCCGCAGGTGACCCAGCGGCCAAACTCGGCCCTGCGCAGAGTGCGCCGGTCCACGCAAGCCCTTTGCCTGACCAACAGTGCAGAAGTGCGTCACCAGCGACCGGGAGAGCCAGGCCAGTTGGAGGCGAAGGCAAAGAACCTGAACCTGATGCTGCAACCATCCTCAAGCTTGACATTGCCTCTGGGGCAGCGGGCGACTCCGTGTGCTCCACACAGGTGAGACAGGGTTCCTGGGTACCTCAGGGACAGAGGGGCGCACCTGGGATCCAACCTGCAAGCCCTGGGCAGGGCGTGGGGCAGGGGGCCGGGGGGCGGTGCAGGGGATCGTGGTGGCACGGGGAAGCGGGCGGGGCTCATGCCGACCTCACCGACGTGCACCCGCTGCAGAGTGCATCCCTCAGCTTGTGCCTTAGGCTTGAGCCGTGTCAGGAATGCAGCCATCCTCTGATGAAGAAGCAGAGCACTTTCCTCAGCTCGCTGTCCAGGCCCCACAACGCAGCCCCAAGCCAGACACCCTGGAGCCCCTGACCCGCGGGCTTTCAGCTCTTGGCCTGTCCCCCGGCCTGGCTTAGAGCAGGCAGCCGGGTGGCTAAGGATGTGCACCTGCGGATGTGCTTCCCAGAGGAACAGAGCTTCTCCGGGAAGTGTTTGAAGTGGAGCAACGTGCTCCTCCTGACCATTAGTTACTCCTGCCTCCCAGCCGAACAGCTAAGGTGGGCACACTTAAGTGCCTGGACAGATGCCACGCTCACACTCTGTCTCCTAGGATGTCTGGTGTTTCACACTGAGCACTTGCCTTAGGCCAGACACACACTCACACACACAGACTCACAGACACACATGTACAAACAGGTGACTGAATCACACATATACACACACACGTGCCATGCACAGGGACACAGATGCAAACAGGTGTTTCAGAGACTGGGGAACCAGTGGTTCACATCAAATGCTTAGACTTCGCTTATTTCTCACTAGAAAATATTCATTCTGATCTTCAGATGTGAAATATATAGAAGTCCAACTTTCATGAATGACAATGAATGCCTAGATTTTGATGCTGGCAATAAAGAGAACTCCGTATTTCATGCGGGACAGTCATTGTTCTATGTATGAGAAATACAAAGAATTAAGTATTTCACAAACAAACCGTGGTGCCGAAAATTTCATTTTTGAAATAGAATTCCAATACCATATTGGTTCCCCATATCTTAATCACATACTTCATGTCTGTAAAATTTCATTGAGATTTTCATATAGGCAAGGTATACAATCTCACATCAACCAGGAAAGCCTATGCTCAACTTTTCATATCTGAAATACATAGAATTCCCCATTTATGTAGGAAAAGGTGTGCACAGATACCCATATATGAAACAGACAAGATTCCATATTTGATGAAGATAATTATACAAGTAGGCTTTCATACATGAAATACAGATTTCCTATTTCACGTAGGAATATCTGCACCCATATTCTCACCTTTGAAATAGAGACAATTACATATTTCATGCAGAAAAATCATTTCTCAGGTTTTCATCTGCACAAAGCAGAGCATGGAAAGCAAGAACGTGTGGAACAATCCAGAAGGGCAATGTAGGACGCAATGTGGGAGTGGCGCGAAGATGGGTGGGACCCCTATATACTTATGGCTTATTAATGTTGATGCATGGCAGAAACCATCACGATATTGTGTAGTAATTAACCCCCAGTTAAATTTTTAAAACAAATTAAGTTTTGAGAAAAGGAAAAGAACAAGGGGACTCGACTCTGCTCTGTGGTGACCTAAATGTGAAGGAAATCAAAAATGACGGGATATATGTACATCTAAAATTGATTCGCTTTGAGATAGGTGCAGCAGAAACTAAAGCAACATTGCAGTGCGACTGTAATCTGATAATGATTGTTTGAAATATATTACATGTCAACTATAATTCCTGCAATGAATAAATAAATGGTAGCCCCGTTGGCAATATCTGTTCTTGATAAGAATAGATGTCCCATATTCTTAAATCAAAACAATTAATAGAACTTTCCATACTATCCAAAATCATTTTTTGATGGATTGCAAGCCTTGTCAAATTTCCAGTGACTTTTATAATAGAAACAGGAAAAGCAGTTCTAAAATTTGACTTCCCAGATTGTTTAGTACTTAGAAATCTGCCTGCTATTGCAGGAGACACGGGTTCTATCCGTGATCTGTGATGATACCGCATGCCCTAGAGCAACACTGATACCACGGATACTAAGCCTGCATGCTAACTCCCAGGAGCCTTAACAAGAGACGCAACGGCAATGAGCAGCCAAAGCACCTCAGCAAAAGTCGGCTCTTGCTCACTGCAACTAGAGGAAGCCTGATCAGCAGTTGAGACTTGGCAGAGTCAAAAATAAATAAATAAGAATGTATTAAAATTTATTAAACACAAATAAATAGATAAACGTAACTTGTTTAAAAGTACAGAAACACTAGCCATAGGAATACTAACAAAGAAGGTCAAAGCTAGAGGCGTCATACTTTCCAATTCCAAACTATCACAGAGCTACAGAAATCTTTACAGTGTGGTACTGGCATAAAAAACATACCCTAGATCAATGAAACAGAATAAAAATTTCCGAGCAGAATTATCAGCTCTGAAATAAAACTCCCAATTCATATTTGTCAAGGAAACCAAAATATTCAACAGAGAAAGAATAGTCTCCAGTAAATGGCCTTGGCAAAACTGATAACCACATGCAGAAAAATGAAATTTGACTGCTATATTACAGTACTCAGAAAATTAACTTGAAATTAATTATAGATTTGAATAAGCCTATAAGAACTGGGACAATAAAACTTATAGTTGGAAACACAGGAAAACACTCTCTTGGTTTATTAAAAATGTGATACCAAAGGCACAATCAGCAGAAGCAAAACTTAATCAAAGGAAACACATTAAACTAAAAAGTTTGTGCCTTACAAAAGAAACAGTCAATATTTGTTTCTATGTGGTTTTTTTAAACAGGATTTTTCCTGTGTAGCATTGTGTTCAGAAGTGACACTTGATATGATTTCAGTTTTCTTATACTTCTTGAGGTTGGTTTGTGACCCAAGGTATGAGCTATCCCAGAGAATGTTCCAAGTGCAGTTGAGAAGAAAGTGTGTTCTCTTGCTGTTGGAGAAATGTCCTATAGACAGCAATTAAATCTATGTGGTTTATTGTTTCATTTAAAGCTTGTTTCCTTATTGATTTTCTCTGTGGAAGAACTGTCTGTTGGTATAAGTGGAGTATTGAAATTCCACAATTATTGCGTTACTGTTGATTTCCCCTTTTATGGTTGTTAGCATTTGCTTTATGAAATGGCATTCTGCTGTGCATAATAAAAAGCAGAGACATTACTTTGTCCACAAAGGTCCGTCTAGTCAAGGCTATGGTTTTTCCGGTAGTGTGTATGCATGTATGGATGTGAGAGTTGAAGCTGAGTGCCAAAGAGTTGATGCTTGAAGCTGGAACTCCACTACTTTGGCCACCTGATGTGGAGATCTGATGAATTGGAAAAGACCCTGATGCTGGGAAAGATTGGGGGCAGGAGGAGAAGAGGATGACAGAGGATGAGATGGTTGGGTGGCATCACCGACTCAATCGACATGAGTGTGAGTAAACTCCAGGAGTTGGTGATGGACAGGGAGGCCTGGCGTGCTTCAGTCCATGGGTTCGCAAAGAGTCAGACATGACTGAGTGACTGAACTGAATTGAACTATGCGCAAATGTTTATAATTGCTATATCATCTGTTAAACTTCTCCCTTGATCATTATGTAGTGTCCTTCCATATCTCTTTTAATGGTTTATATTTTCAACTCTGTTTTGTCTAATGAGAGTATTTCTACTCCTGCTTTCTTTGGATTTCCATTTGCATGGAATACCTTTTTCATAGAGAAGAGCCCCTCACTTTCAGACTGAATGTATCCCTTGGTCTGAGGTGGCTGTCTTGGAGAATGAATATATATATGTGTGTTTTGTTTTCTATCCATTCAGCCAGTCATGTCTTTTGGTAGGCGCATTTAATCCATTCACATTTAAAGTAATTAGAGGTGTATGGAACTTACTGCCAGTTTCTTCAAGGTTGTGGGTTTATTTTTGTAAGTCTTTTCTTTCTCTTGTGTTTCCTGATAGAGAAGATCCTTCAGCATTTGTTGAAGAGCTTGTTTGCTGGTGCTGAATTCTCTCAGCTCTTGCTTGTCTGAAAAGCTTTAATTTCTCCTTGTAATCTGAATGAAATCCTTGCTGAGTAGGGTAATCCTGGTAGTAGATTTTTCCTTTTCATCACTTTAAGTATGTCCTGTCTTACCCTTCTGACCTGCGGAGTTTATGACTTGAAAGATAAGCTGTTATCCTTATGGGGATCCACTTCTATGTTATTTGTACCTTTTCTCTTTCTGCTCTTAATATTTGTTTTCTATGTTGAAGTTTTGCTAGCTTGATTAGTATGTGTCTTGGAATGTTTCTCTTTGGGTTTATCCTGTATGGGACTGTCTGGGCTTCCTGGACTTTGATGAGTATTTCCTTTTCCATATTAGGGAAGTTTTTGACTATAACTGTCTCGAGTATTTTCTTACATATTTTCTTTTTCTCATCTTCTTCTGGTATTGCCACAGTTTGAATGTTGGTATGCTTAATATTGTCCCAGGTTTGAGATTGTCCTCATTTGTTTTTATTCTTTTTCTTTTCTTTTCTTTCTTTTTTTTTTTAAGATAGATAAGGTTTATTCAGGGAGGAAACACAACTCCTTAGACAGAGTGTGGCCATCTCAGAAGGTACGAGAAGCACCAGGATTTGAGGTTGCCTGTTTTTATAGAGGTGGGAAATTTACTCTGATTTGCTTTGGTTATTTTCATCACACTATTCCAATTCATTTATCCATTCTTCTACCTCAGTTATTCTGCTATTGATTCCTTCCAAAGTATTTTTAATTTTAGTTTTTATGATTTTTATATCTGGTTAACTTTAGTTCTATTAGATGACCTAAACCTATGATGGGAAACAGCAAAGACAGTGCTAAGAGGAAAGTTTATAGCAATTCAGTCTTAGTATAGGTAACAAGTAAAATGTGAAATGAACAATACAAACTACACTTGAAGCAGCTACAGAAAAAACAAGGAAACCCAAGGTCAGTAGAAGAAAAGAGATCATAGAAAAGAGAGCAGAGATAAATGAGCAAGAAATGAAGGACGGGATAGAAAACATCTACAAAAGTAAAAGTTGGTTCTTTGAGATGAACAAATTTGGTAATCCTTTAGCCAGACTCCTCAAGAGAAAGTGGTAGAGATTTCAAATTAATAAAATTCAAATTAGAAAAGTAGAAATCACAACTGACAGTGTATAAATACAGATAATCATAGAAAGCTGTTACAAGTAATCATATAACCATACAATAGACAATATAGAAGAAATGGACAGATTCAAAGAAAAGTACATGACTGAAGAAAAATTTTAAAAAGGAAAAACAGATTTATGAGAAGTGATGATTTATCTCTAAGTGAAAATTTTACGAAGCACAAAAGCTCAGGTCGAGAGGGCTTCATTAGAAAATTCTATCAAATTTTCAGAGAAGAACTAATACCTATTTTTCTAAAACTTTTCCAGTTATGGAGAGAAGGACATTTTCATATTTCTTCTACAAGGCCACCATCACCCTGATATCAAAACCAGACAAAGATCACAAAATAGGAAATTATATCAATATGATTGATAAATATAGGTGTAAAAATTTTCAACAAAATCTAGCAAGGAGAATCCAACAACATAATAAAAGGGTCATTGTTGATGACCCATGGTCATTATGATCAGTTAGCGTTTATTCCAGGGATACAAGGATTCTTCAACATATGCAGATCAAAGAATGTGTTACACTGTATTAACAAATTGAAATGTCAAAGACAAACGAGCAACTCAGTAGATACAGAGAATTATCCATGAAATTCAAGGTCCAGTTTTGATAATAATCCTCCAGAAGATGAGCAAAGAGGGACCCTACTTCAACATTTGTTGTTGTTCGGTTACTAAGTCTTGTTCAATTTTTTTGCAGCTCCAGAGAGTGCAGCGCACCAGGATTCCCTGTCCTTCACTATCTCACAGAGCTTGCACAAACTCCTGTCCATTGAGTCAGAGATACCATCCACCCATCTCATCCTCTGTCACCCACTTCTCTTCCTGGCCTTGATCTTTCCCAGCACCAGGGTCTTTCCATATGCGGCATTTCTTCACATCAGGTGACCGAAGTATTGGAGTTTCAGTTTTAGCATCAGTCCTTCCAATGAATATTTAGGGTTTATTTCCTTTAGGATTGACTGGTTTGAGATCCTTGATGTCCAAAGGACTCTCAAGAGTCTTCTTTAGCTTCACAGTACAAAAGTATCAATTCTTTGGTGCTCAGCCTTCTTTATGGCCCAACTCTTACATCAGTGCACGACTGTTGAAAAACCAGTATCTCTGACCATTTGAACCTAAAGTGATGTCTCTACTTTTTAATACACTGTCTAGGTTTCTCGTAACTTTTCTTCCAAGGACAAAACATCTTTTAATTTCATGGCTGCAGTCAGCACACACAGTGATTTTGAAGCCCAAGAAAATAAAACCTGTCACTGTTGCCACTTTTTCTCCATCTACTTGCCATGAACTAATAGGACTGGGTAACATGGTCTTATTTTTCTGAAAGTTGAATTTAAGCCAGTCTTTTCTGTCTCTTCTTTCATCCTCATCAAGAGGTTCTTTAGTTCCTCTCAACTTTCTGGCATTAGAAACCTATAATCTGTGTATTTTAGGTTGTTTATATTTTCCCCAGCAACCTTGATTCCAGCTTGTGCTTCATCTTGCCCAATATTTCAAATGATGCTTTCTGCATATAAGTTAAATAAGCAAGGTGACAATATACAGCCTTGCTGTATCATTTTCCAATTTTGAAACAGTCTGTGGTTCCCTGTCTGGTTCTTACTGTTGCTTCTTGACCTCCATCCACATTTCTCAGGAGACAGGTAAGGTGGTCTGGTTTTCCCATCTCTTGAAGAATGTTCCACATTTTGTTGTGATACAGTCAAGGGCTTTGACATAGTTAATGAAGAAAAAATAGATTTTTTTTTTTTTCTGAAATTCCCCTGCTTTCTAAATGAACCAGTGAATATCAGCAATTCAATCTCTGGTTCCTCTGCTTTTTCTAAACCCAGTTTGTATATCTGGAAGTTCTCAGTTCATGTTCTGCTGAAGCCTAGCTTGAAGGATTCTGAGCATAACCTTACCAGTATGTGAAATAAGCACAAGTGCACTGCAGTTCGAACATTCTTTGGCATTGCCTTCCTTTGGAATTAGAAAACGGATATTTTCCAGTCCTGTGACTACTTCTGAGTTTTCCAAATTTGATGGCATATTGAATGCAGCATTTTAACAGCATAATAATTTAGGATTTGTGATAGTTCAGTTAGAATTCCATCACCTCCACTGTATTTTGTTCTTTGTAATGCCTCCTAAGGTACACTTGACTTAGCACTCCAGGATGCCTGACTATAGCTGAGTGACCACACCATCATGGTTATCCCCGTCATTAGGATAGAATTCTTTTGTATAGTTCTTCCTTTTATTCTTGCCAGTTCTTTTTAAGTTCTTCTGCTTCTTTTATGTCCTTATCATTTCTGCCCTTTATCATGCCCATCCTTGGTGAATGTTCCCTTGATATTGCTAACTTTCTTGAATGGATCTATAGTCTTTCCCATTCTGTTGTTTTCCTCAGTTTCTTTGCACTGTTCACTTAAGAAGGCTTTCTTGTCTCTCCCTGCTTTTCTCTGGAACTCTGCATTCAGTTGGGTATATCTTTCCCTTTCTCCCTAGACATTCATTTCTCTTCTCCCCTTGGGTATTTGTAAAGTATTCTGAGACAACCATTTTGCCTTCATGTGTCTCTTTTTCTTAGGGATAGTTTTGGGTCACTGGTTCCTGTACAATGCCATGAACTTCTTTACATAGTTCCTCTGGCACTCTGTTTACCACATCTAATTGCTTAAGCCTGTGATCACCTCCACTGTGTAGTCGAAAAGGAACTGAGCATCTTACCTGCATGGCCTAGTGGTTTTCCCTACTTTCTTCAATTTAAGCCTTCATTTTCCAATAAGGTGGATCAGAACCACAATCAGTTCCAGGTCTTCTTTTGCTAACTGTATAGAGCTTCTCCATCTTAGGCAGCAAATAATGTAAGCAATCTGATTTTGGTTTTGACCATGTGGTGATATACATGTGTAGAGTCATCTCTTTTGTTGCGATTTGAAGAGGGTGATTCTACGACCAGTGTGTTCTCTTGTTTAAAAAAAAAAAAATACAACTTTATTAGCCTTTGCCCTGCTTCATTTTGTACTCCAAGGCCAAACATCCCTGTTTACTTCAGGCTTTTCTTGACTTTTACTTTGCATCCCAATCCCCTATGATGAAAAGGATATCTTTTTCTTTGGTGGAGGGGATTAGTCCTAGAATATCTCATAGGTCTGTATAGAACCATTAAACTTCAGTTTCTTTGGCAGTAGTGGTGTTGGGGGATAGCCTTGCATTACTTTGATATTGAATATTTCATCTTATAATTAAACTGAGATCATTTTGTCACTTATGAGATTGCAGCCAAGTACTGCATTTCAGACTCTTTTGTTAACTCTGAGGGCTACTTAGAGGCTGTATATAACAGACTTACCGCTAACATATACTCCACAGTGCAACATTAAATCACTTCCTCTAAAATAAGGAACAAGACAAGGGAGTCAGCTCTCACCACTGTTATTCAACGTAGTTGTGGAAGTCCTAGCCATAGCAATCAGAAAAGAGAAAGAAACAGAACCTGATAGTAAAAGAAGTAAAACCTTCTGTTTGCAGATGACAATTTTTTTCTTTATGTAGCAAACCTTAATGATGCCACCAGAAAATTAGTAGCACTAATCAATGAATATAATAAAGCAGCAGAATACAAAAGTATTACACAGAAATCCCTTGCACTGACTAACAGTAAAGGAGATGCTAAGGAAAAAATTCCACTCATCAGTGCAACAAAAAGAGTAAAATACTTAGGAATCCATTTGCATAAAGAAAGAAAATACCCAAATGCAGAGGACTATAAGAGGCTATAAGAACTATAGAAAGAGAACTATAAGAAAGAAATGAAAGACGACACCAACAGATGAAGAGATACCGCTTTCTTGTAGTGAAAGAATCAACACTCTGAAAATGACTATATTACTGAAAGCAGTTAGTAGATTCAGTGCAATCCCTATCAAACTAAAAGTATTTTCACACAACTACAAGAACAACCACAAAAGTCTCACAATTCATGTGCCATCACAGAAGTACCAAAATATTCAAAGCTATCTTAAGAAGGAATATGAGAACTGGAGTAATCAACCTTCCTGGCTTCAGACTATACTGCTGAGCTACAGACATCAAGAAAGTATGATACTTTCTTGAAAACCGAAATATATACCAGTGGAACAACATAGAGTCTGCAGATAAATCCATGGGTAACTTATTTTGGATGAAAGGTGCAAGAACACACAACTGCAGAACGACAGCCCTTTCAATAAGTGCTGCTGGGATAATTGGAAAACTATGTGAAACAATGAAGTTATAACACTTCCATACACAAAAATAAATTCAAATTATATTGTAAACCTAAGACTGGGAACTATAAAATTATTAGAGGAAAACATAGGCGGAAGACTCTTGGACATAAATTACAGTGAAATTCTCTATGACCTACTTCTTAGATTAATGGAAATAAAAAGAAAAATAACCAATCTGATCTGATTAAGTCAAACGTTTTTAGCAATGAAGGAAACTATAAGCAAGATGAAAAGACAACATTCAAAATGGGAGAACATAATAGTAAATGAAACAACCGAGACAGGATTAATCTCCAAATTTCACAAGCAACTCAATACCAGAAAAATAGCTAATTAAAACAGTGAGCAGCAGACTTAAACAGACATTTCTCCAAAGAAGACATACAGAAGGCTAATAAACACGTGAAAAGATGCTCAACGTTGCTCATTACTAGAGAAATGTAAATCAAGACTACAATGAGGTGTAACTTACTCCAGGCAGAAAATCCATCAGCATAGAATCTATAAGCAATAGATGTTTGGGAAGGGTGTGGGGGAAAGAGAATCCTCTTGCCCTGTTCGTGGGAATGTAAATGGATATAGCCACTGTTGAGAATAATATGGAGATTCCTTAACAACTAGAAATAAAACTAATATATGACCCAGCAATCCAGTCCTAGGCATATACCCCAAGGAGACCACAATTGAAAAAGACTCATGTATCCCAGCATTCACCACAGCTGCATTTACAGTAGCTAGAGCATGGGAGCAACCTAGATGCCCTTCAGCAAATGAATGGATTAAGAAGCTGTGGTACATATATACAATGTAATATTACTTGCCCATTAAAAGGAATATGTTTGAGTCAGTTCTAATAAGGTGGATGAACCTAGAGCCTATGATACAGAGTGAAGTAAGTCAGAAAGAGAAAAGCAAATGTGATATAATAATGCATACATATGGTATCTAAAAAGATGATACTGATGCATACATTTGCAGGGCAGCAAAGGGGATGCAGATGTAAAGGACAGACTTTTGTTTATGACGTGGGAGTGGATGACTTGAGAGAGCAGCATTGAAACATAGGTATTACCGTATGTAATATAGATAGCTAGTGAGAATTTGCTGCATGATTCAGAGAATCCAAAGTTGGTGCTGTGACAACATATGGGGTGGGATGGGGGTGGCTGGTGGGATGGAGGTTCAAGAGGCAGGGGATACACACACACACGCACACATATATGTATATGTATATGGCTGATTGGTGTTGATATATGGCAGAAACTATCACAATAGTGTAAAGTAATTATCTAATTAAAAACAAAATTTTAAAATTAAATGCGTGGGAAAAGAAGTTGTGTGCATATATATAATCAAATATACTCAGCCATAAAAAGGAAAGAATGTGAGTCAGTTCTACTGAGGTGGATAAACCTAGAGCCTGTGATAGAGTTAACTTAGCAAGAAAGAGAAAAATAAATATATATTAACAATATATACTAAATCTAGGAAATGGTACGATGAAGCTATTTGCAGGGCTTGAATTGAGATGCTGATGTGGAGAATGGACTTGTGGACACAGTGAGGGTAGGATAGTGTTGGACAAATCGAGGGAGTATCATTAAAATATATACACTATCATGTGTAAAACGGATAGCTAGTGGGGAGTGCCTACATAACACAGGGAGCACAGCATAGTGGTCTGTCAGTGGTCTGTGATGACCTGGATGGTTGGGATGAGGCAGGAGGAAGTTCAAGATAGTGGGGATATATTTATATTTATGGCTGACTCATGTTGTATAGAAGAAACCAGTAAAAATTTTTGAAAGCCTATAGGCAATAAATGTGGAGAAGATATGGAGTGAAGTAAGTCCTCTTACCGTGTTGGTTGGAATGCAAATTGATGCAGCCACTACGGAAAACAGTTTGGAGATTCTTTAAAAATCTAAAGATAGAACTACCATATGACCCAGCAACCCCACTTCTAGACATATACCCTAAGAAAACAGTCACTCAGAAAGACACGTGTACCCCAATGTTCATTGCAGCACTATTTAGAATAGCTAGTATATGGAAGCAGCCTAGATGTTATTAGACAGAGGATGGATAAATAATATATGGTACATATATACAATGCAATATTACTCAGCCATTAAAAGGACTTAATGTGAGCCAGTTGGACCGAGGTGGATGAACCCGGAGCCTGTTTATCAGAGGGAGGTAACTCAGAAAGATAAAAGAAACATCATATGTTAACACACACATCACATACAAATACCACACTCATATACATATACATGTCCATATATGTATGTGGAATCTGGAAAAATGATATGGGTAAAGCATATTTGCATATGTTCCTGCAGGGCAGGAATAGACGCAGATGTAAAGAACTGACTTGTGACCCCAGCAGGGGAATGAGAGGGTGGGAAGAATCGAGGAAGTTGGGTTGACATGTGTACACCATCACATGTAAAATAGATAGCTAGTTGGAAGCTGCCATATAGCACGGGGAACTCAGCTCAGTGCTCGTGATGAGCTAGAGAGTGAGATGAAGTGGGAGAGAGGCTCAAGAGGGTGGAGAAAATGTATATTTGTGGCTGATTCATGTAGAAACCAACACAACATTTTGAATCAACTGTACTGCAATTAAAGTAAGAGAAAGAGAAAGAAGCAACAAATGAAATGGCCATCTGTGGAATGGGAGAAGATGCCGATATCTGCCAGTCATATGTCTAATAGGAGCTAGCATACCAGATGTGTGAAGAACTCATACAACTCAATACCAAAAAATTAAACTATGTGATTAAACACTGGGTGGAGAAACTAAATAGAAATTTTTCCTAGAGGATAGAAAATGGCTAACAGGAACATGAAAAGATAATATTGGTAATCATTATAGAAATATAAACTAGAAATGCTCAATAAAAACGAACTATTATCTCATATGTTTTAGGATGGCTACCATATGCAGAGACCAACAGAATACTGTAAGGCAATTATCCTCCAATGAAGCAATTATCCTCCAATGAAAAAGGCAAGATATCAAGTGCTAGAGAGGATGTATAGCAGAGAACCCTCCTACATTATTGGTGGGAATGTAAATTGGTAGAGCTAGTATGGAGAACAATATGGAAGTTCCTCAGAAAAGTATCAATAACACTACCATAAAATCCAGAAACAGCTTTTGTGAATATGCAGCAGAAAATACAAGACAGTATCACTAACAGTAGAGATAGGAAAACAGGGACTTACCTGGTGGTCCAGTGACAAGGACTCTGCATTTCCAATGCATGGTGCACAGGTTCTGTCTCTGGTTTGGGAACTAGGATCTTGCCGGCTGCATGGAGCTGCCAAAAGAAGAGAAAGAGAGATACAGACACAACCTTATGCACGTTTATGGGATGAATGATATGTCATGTCTGTATTCATTCATCCTTGATATCTGTCCATTTATCTGTCTGTGTGTCTGCCTATCCCATTGTGCGCCTATCTGTCCATCCATTGTATCTATCTATCTGTCTATGTGTCTGTCTATCTCTCTATATCTTTATCTATATATCTACCATGTATCTGTCTGTCAACCTATCCAGGGCTATTCAGCCATGATGGAGAAAGAAATTCTGTCAGTTTAGTCAGGCAACATAACTGAGCCATGAGAGTGATGCTAAATAAGTCAGGCAGAGAAAGATAAATCACATAATTACTTATATGTGGAAACTAGAAAAGGTGATTTCATAGTAACAGGTAGTAAAGGTGCAGTTGCCAGGGGCTGAGGGAGTGGGGGGAACTTCTAGTTATAACAAGAATTACTTAAGGCGGGATTAAGATGCAATGCAGCCTGGTTACTGTATTTAATATAGTGTATTTGAAACTTTCTAAAACAGTAGATCACAGCTGTTCTCACCACAAAAAGCAAGAGTAACTATGTCACATGATGAACGTCTTAGGTAACACTTTGGTGGGAATCACCTCCAGTACATACATATTAAATCAGCGTACTGTACACTTGTTAACCTGTTTTTATATACAAAACTCAATTATGCAGAAAAATGCAAGTGTTTGCCAAATAAGCCTAAAGTTTTTATTTTAGTATGGCTACTTCTCTGGAGACTTATTTTGTTCTTTTTAATAGGTCATACTTTCCTGTTCTGTTTTTTTTTCTTTTTTTCCATTTATTTTTATTAGTTGGAGGCTAATTACTTTACAATATTGTAGTGGGTTTTGTCATACGTTTACATGAATCAGCATTGGTTTTACATGTATTCCCCATTCCTGTTCTGTTTTGTCTCATCTTTGTTTTTTATTTCTTCTGTTGAAAATCTGACACTTCAAATAAACACTGCAGTCTGGTTTGGTGCAGAAAAAGACTTGCATTAATTATTGTAAATAGAAGAGTTAGATATTCTCAAGTCTTTTCTGGGTATGTGCCTTCTCTAGGCTTGCACATATAGGTTTTATTTTTTTTAATTCAGTTGTTCACACTACACATGTGGCTTTATGTGTCCTATTTTTCTCACACATAGTCGTTTTTATCCTTGATTTTCTTAGATTTTTCATTTTCCACCTCCAATAGTCTCTTGTAACCAGGCATTTGCAGGTCTCTACTCTTCCTGAAGTTTTCACATGTTGTGCACCAGTCATTGTTCGGTGGACTCCAGTCTATATCCAAATTATGTTTTCAAACCTTTCTGAGCTTTGAGTCATTCAGGAAAGAAACCAATCCTTTGGCAACCCTCAGGCCATAAAGTGGCCCTCAACATGCATTTTTCTCTCCCATCCTGTAGGTAGAATGAGGAGTGTGGTGTGTATTTCCAATGACAGGCTTTTGAGACTAGCAGGGGCTGGAACAAGAGCAAGTAAAATTACTGTGAATTTTCTTATTATTCTGGCTGTGAATTTAGCTGACTGTGCACTTGTTTGGTTGTTGTAGATCCTAACTGATTTCTAGAGCTCCACCAAATGTAAACAATATACTGTTGTTTAATTCGTGTCAGAATATAGGATGAGATCCTTACACTTCCCAGTCTGCTGTCTTGAATTATCACCTCAGTCCTTGAGTATTTTTCTCAGTCACTTTTTAGAATAAGTGAAAACCCAATAATCTAGGATCATTGCCAGAAGAAGAGGTGGGTGCTATGCATTTCTCACAGGGTTATTTGAGTAGTTACCTCTTCTCTACATGCACATTGCTTCTCTCAGTCTAGTTTTCTTTATGTTTGACTAGCTCTCCTTGATTACCTTGCTTACAACATATTCTTTTTGCCTCAAACAATGTTATTTCAGGAGTAGAAACTCATTTCTCGTATTTTGTTAGCTTGATTTTTACTCATCCTTCAGATTTTAATTCCAGCTTAAGTTTAATACCTATGGTTTTCCATTATTCACTGTTATATCATTGTTCTCCTCTCATTTGAATTATTAATATGTGAATGATCATTTTAGTAATTAAATGTATTTATTCTGAGTTGAAAAATCATTGTGTTACAATACTGTATTCATTTCTGCCAAACATCAACATTAATTAGCCATAGGTGTACATATATCCCCTCCCTCTTGAACCTCACTCCTACCTCCCTCCCCATCTCACCCCTCCAGCTTGTAACAGAGCCCTGGTTTCTGCCCCCTGAGTCATATAGCAAATTCCCCTTGGCTATCTATTTTACATATGGTAATATTAATTTCCATGTTACCCTCTCCATACCTCCCACACTCTCCTTTACCCCACCCCCAAAGTCCATAAATTTGTTCTCTGTGTCTGTCTCTAGATTCCATATATGTGTGTATGTACATATATATATATATATGTATATACATATATATATATATATATATATATATAATATACACATCAGTATACAATATGTATTGTTTTCTTTCTGACTTACTTCACTCTGTATAACAGGCTCCAGTTTCATCCACCTCATTAGAATAGATTCAAATCAATGTGTTCCTTTTTATGACTGAGTAATATTACATTGTATATATGTAATATTACATATTACACTTCCTTATCCATTCATCTGGCGATGGATATCTAGGTTACTTCCATGTCCTGATTATTGCAAATAGTGCTGCAAAGAACATTGCGGTACAGACGTGTTTTTCAATTTTGGTTTTCTCAGGGTATATGCCTTGCAGTGGGATTGTTGGGTTGTATGGAGGTTTTATTTCTACTTTTAAAAGGAATATCCATACTCTTTTCCATAATGGCAATATCAATTTACATTCCCACCAACAGGACAAGAGGGTTCCCTTTTCTCCACACCAGCATTTATTTTTTGTAGATTTTCTGTTTATGGTCATTCAGACTGGTGTGAGGTGATATGTCATTGTAGTTTTGATTTGCAAACTCCAATAATGAGTGGTTATGAGCGCCTTATCTTGTTTTAATTAGCCATCTGCATGTTTTTCTTTTCTTTTTTTTTTTTCCCCAGGAAATGTCTGTTTAGGTCTTCTGCCCACTTTTTGATTGGTTTGTTTGTTTATCTGGTTTTCAGTTGCATGAGCTGCTTATATATTTCGGAAATTAATCCTTTGTCAGTTGTTTCCTTTACTACAATTTTTTCCCACTCTAAGGGTTTTCTTTCCACATTGCATATAGTTTCCTTTGCTGTGCGAAACAGTGTTAAGTTAAAATATGTCCCTCTTCTTTATTTTTGTTTTTATTTTCTTTACCCTAGGAGTTGGGTCATAGAGGATCTTGCTGTGATTTATGTCATCTAGTGTTCTGCGTACATTTTCCTCTTAAGAGTTTTATAGTTTCGGGTCTTACATTTACATCTTCAATCCACTCTGAATTCATTTTTGTGTGTGGTGTTGGGAAGTGTTCTAATTTCATCCTTCTTAGAAACAGCTACCCATTTTCCCCAGCAGCACTTATTGCAGATGCTGTATTTGCCTCTTTGTACATTTTTGCCTCCTTTGTTGAAAATAAGGTACCAATAGGTGTGTGAGTTTGTCTCTAGGTTTCTGTTTTGTTCCATTTGTCTATGTTTCTTTTTGTCTCAGTAAGATACTGTCTCAATGTCTGTAGCTTTGTTGTATAATCTGAAGTCAGAAAGGTTGAATCCTCCAGCTCCATTCTTCTTTCTCAAGATGGCTTTGGCTTTTCTGGGTCTTTTGTGTTTCCATATAAATTGTAAGATTTTTTTTCTTCTAATTGTGTGAAAAATACCATCGATACTACAATGGGAATTTCATTGAATCTGTAGATTGCTATTGGTAGTATAGTCATTTCCCCCATATTGATTCTTCCAACTCAGAAACATGGAATATCTCTCCATCTTTTTATAACATCCATTTTATGTATCATCTCTGATTTCCTTCAGCAGTGTCTTATCATTTTCTGTATAGAGCTCTTTTTGTTTGTCTACTTAGGTAGGTTTATTGCAAAATGTTTTCTTTTTGCTGCAGTGGTAAATGGGATGGATTCCTTAGCTTGCCTTTCTTATTTCTCATTGTTAGTATACAGGAATGCATATGATTCTGTGTACTGGTTTTATATCATGCACCTTTGCTGTATTCATTAATTAGCTCTAGTAATTTTCTGATAGTATCTTTAGAGTTTCCTATGTATAGTATCATGTCGTCTACAAACAGTGAGAGTTTACTTCTTCTTTCCCAATCTGGATTCCTTTCATTTCTTTTCTTCTCTGATAGCCATAGCTAGGACTTCCAATACTGTGTTGAATAATAGTCATGAAAGTGGAAATCCTTGTCTTGTTCCTGATCTTAAGAGTGAATGCTTTCAGTTTTTCACCTTTGAGAATAATGTTTGCTATGGGTGTATCATTCTTGGCCTTTATGATGTTGAGATAGGTTCCTGCTATGCCCATTTTCTTTTGAAGAGTGCCATAAATGTCTACTGAATTTGGCCAAAGACTTTTTTCTGCATCTGTTGAGATTATCGTATGATCTAATGGTTTTTATCTTTCAATTTATTAATGTGGTGTCTTACATTGGTTAATTTGCATAAGTTGAAGAGTTATTGCATAACTCAGACCAATTTGACTTGATCATGCTGTTTGAAGTTTTTATATGTTGTTGAATTCCATTTGATAGAATTTTGTTGAGGATTTTGCATTAATGTTCATCACTGCTATTGACCTGTAATTTTTATTTTTTGAGTTGTGTTTGTCGAATTTTGTATCACAGTGATGATGGCATTGTAGAATGAGTTTGAAAACGTTCCTTTTGTGCAATTTTTTGGAAAGAGTTTTATAAGGATGGGTATTAGCTCATCTCTTTCTATTTGATATAATTCCCCTGTGAAGCCATCTGGCCCTGGGCCTTTTGTTTTGGGGGGAGATTTTTGATAACAGTTTCTATTTCAGTGCTTGTAACTGACATGATTATATTTTCTTTCTTCCTGATTCAGTCTTGGAAATTGTAAGTTTTCTAAGAATGTGTCCATTTCCTCGTTTGCCCTTTTTTTTTTTTTTTGCTGTATAGTTGCCCATAATGGTCTCTTATGATCCCTTGTAATTCTGTTTTGTCTGTTGTTACTTCTACTTTTTCAAGCCTGGTTTTTATTTTTTTTAAATGGATTCTTCTCTGTCTCTCTCTTTTCTTTTTCCCTTGATGGATCTGACTAGTTTTTTGTCAACATTGTTTATCTTCTCAAATAACCATCCTGTAGCTTTATTAATCTTTACTATCCTTTCCTTCATTTCTTTCTCATTTATTTCTGTTTGGATCTTTATGATTACTTTATTCTGCTAATTTTGTTTGTTGTTGTTGTTGTTCTTTTTCTTTTTCAAATTTTTTTAGGTGTAGAGTTGTATTGCTTATTTGGTGTTTTTCTTGTTTTGCGAGGCAGGACTGTATTGCTATAAACTTCTCTCTTCCAGGTGCTTTGGCTGCATCACGTATTTTGGGGACATTGTGCTTTCATTTTCATTTGTTTCTAGGAATCCTCGGATTGCTCTTATTTCTCCAGTAGCCTCCCCACTACTTAGGAATGTTTTGTTTAATCTCCCTGTGTTTGTTTGTTTGTATATATCTTCCTGACATTAACATCTAGTCTCATGGTGTTGTGGTCAGAGAATGTGTCTGATACGATTTCCGTTTTCTTAAATTTACTGAGGTTTGATTTGTGAGCCAAGATGTGGTCTATTCTGGAGAAAGTCTCATGTGCACTTGAGAACAAAGTGTATTCTGCATTTTGATGAAATGTTCTGAAGATATCAATTAGGCACATCTGATCTAATGTGTCATTTAAGGCTTATGCTTCATTATTAATTTTTTTTGTTTTGATGACCAGTCAATGGGTGTAACTGGGGTGTTAAATTCTCCTACTATTATTGTGTTACTATAAACTTCTCCTTTTAGGTCTGTTAGTGTTTGTCTGATGTATCGAGGTGTTCCTATGTTGGGTGCATAACTATTTACAATTATTAAGTCTCAGTCTTGAATTGATTCCTTGATAATTATATAGCATCTTTCCTGATCTCTTCTAATATCTTTATTTTAAGGTCTGTTTCTTCTTCTGTGAGGATTGCCACTCTGGAATTCTTTTGATTTCCCTTTGCATGGAATATCATTTTCCATCCTCACTTTCAGTCTATATGTTGTTTTAGGTCTAAAGTGAGTTTCCTGTAGACAGCATAATATGGGTCTTGGTTTTGAATCCAGTGTCAGTCTGGGTCATTTGGTTGGGTCATTTAATCCATTTACATTTAAAGTAATTATTAATATACATGTTTTTGTTCCAGTCTTAATTGTCAGGGGCCTGTTGCTATAAGTCTTTTCATTCCCCAGTGTTTCTTGTCTATATAAGTCCCTTTAACATGTGTTGCAAATTTTGTTTAGTAGTACTAAATTATCTTAACTTTTGCTTGTAAAAGTAAAAGCTTTTACTTTTCGGTCAATTTTGAATGAGATCCTGGCTGAGTAGAATATTCCTGGCTGTAGATTTCTTTCCGTCCAGTACTTTAAATATATCCTGCCATTCCCTTTTGGCCTGCAGAGTTTCTGCTGAAAAATTAGCTGTTAATCACATGGGTTTTCCCTTGTATGTTACTTGCTGGTTTTCCCTTGCTGATTTTAGTATTATTTCTCTGTGCTTAATCTTTTTTAGTTTGATTAGTATACCTCTAGACATGTTTCTACTTGTGCTTATCCTATATGAGATTTTCTGTTCTTCTTGAACCTGATTGACTGTTTCCTTTGCTGTGTTGTGGAAATTTTGACTAAAATCTCTTCAAAATTTCTCAGACTTTCTTTTTCTCTTCTTCTTTGAGGCCCTTATAATCAAATGGTTGTGTGTTTAATATTGTGTCAGAGGTCTGCACTTATTGCCACTATTCTATCTTCCAGCTCACTTGTCCGTTCTGCCTCAGATTTTCTGCTATTGATTCCTTCTAGAGTATTTTTAATTTCAGTAGTCGTGTTGTTCATCTCTGTTTGTTTTGCCTTTATTTCATCTAGGTACTGTTTGATGTGTTAATGTGTTAAATTGTGTTAATTGGTTCTTGCATTTCCTCCTTTCCCTTTTTGAGGTTTTGCATTATCTTTACTAGCATTACTCTGAATTGTTTCTCAGGTAGTTTGCCTATTTCCTCTTTGGTTATTTGGTCTTCTGTGTTTCTGGCATATTCCTTCATTGTGCAACATGTCTGTGGTATTTTATCCTTTTAAATTATTGTGTTTCTCTTCTTTTCTCATAGTTGAAGGTCAGATTCTTTGTTTCCTTGGTTTCAGTATGAAAGGCTTAGCCAATGGCCTCTGTAGGCTTAAAGTTGGCTGTGATTTGTGCTTGTGTTCTGGTGATAGGAAGTGAGTTTTTTCGACTCTGATGGACAGTACTGTGTGAGGTGGTAATCCTATCTGCTGATGACTGGGTTTGTATTTTTGTCTTGTTTGTTTGTGTGAGGCAGCCTGCACTGAGTCTGCTGACATTTGGGTGATGCCAGGTCTTGCATACAGGTGGAGGCCTTTGTGGGAGTTATCATTAATACTCATAGGATTAGAAGATTTCTGGCAGTCTAGGGTCTTGGAGCCAACGCTCCCACTCCAAAGGCTCAGGGCCCTTTATCTAGCTGGGGAATGGAGATTCCACAAGTGGTTTATTATGGTATTAAAGGGGATTTAAGAAAACATAAAAAAACACAAAGATCAAAACAAGAAAGAAATGATGAGCTGCAGAAAAATGATAAATACAAAATCAGGCAAATAGCAAAAATAATAGAATACACACAGAAAAACACACATACACAGATAAAGACAATCAAAAGATAGCAAAAAAGAATGTACAATGGGTTTACCTAGTGAACAATGGAAACTTAAAATAGTAACATCCAGTCAAAGACAAAACTAACTAAAAATTGGGAAAAAAAAGCTGAAAGCAAGATGCCAGCTTGGGAATAAAGTGCCGAAAATGAAACTAACAAACATGATGAGAAAAAGGTAGGAAAGACAATGTTAAACAGAGGTGGAAAAAAAGATTTATATGTACTAAAGAATAACTACAGCAGGGAAGTCGCAATAAGAACAGCAAACCAAAGAATAAATATAAAATATTATTTTTAATTAAAAAACCCCACAGAAACACTAAAGGCCAAGGTACAGGGAGATGTATATAAAGGAAGTTAAAAGAGTGATTAACAATTTTTTCAAAAGCTTTAGATTTAATAGTCCTAATAAGATCAGCAAATACAGCAACATGGGGAAAATGAACAAATGAGAGAAAAAGAAAAGAAAATATCAAGAAGCAACTACAGAACAAGTCCAATTTAAGAATAAGTGTTTTTCTTGGGTCTCTGCTGTCAGTGTCCTCTCCCTTGCTGGGAATCACAGCCCACCTGGCCTTCCTTGGATGCCCTTCAACACTGGGCTGATCTCTGGACCTGCTGTGGGAACATCTCCGGCTCTAATCTGCTCTTATTGAGTAACCTGTGTATTCCTGTCTCCAGCATTCACAGCTCCTGGAAATACTTCACTGTCCGTTGTGGGAATTCTCCTTGTTCTTTGATTCATTCCATAGACACAGAGTTTGCCTAGTTGATTGTGTGGATTTAATCTGCAACTTGTACAGCTGGTGGGAAGGTTTGGGGTCCTCTTCCTTAGCAGTGCTGCTCCTGTGTTTCAACTGTGACTTTTTTCTCCACATCTGCATGTGAGTTTTCCACAGGGGTTTGCTCCCAAGGTTGTCCTGGAGGACTTGGGTCTGACCCAGCGAGGACCGAGTGTGGATGTGTCACAGTTGCTTGGATTACACAGGCGCCGACAGCACCAGGTACTCAAGGGAGCCAGTGGCTAGGGAAGTATCTCTAAGGGTTTTTCCTCCTCTGGCTGTTCCACCCCAGTGAGGATCAAGCATGCAGGTGATATGGTTGTTTGGATCACAGGGACCCTGGCAATGAAGAGTACACAGGGGTGCCAAGTATTAGGGCTTCTTCTAGACTCTGGCATCTGGCAATCACGGGGTTTCTTGGGCTGGACCTACTCAACTGCTCAACCCGTTCAGGTACTTAAGTGGCCGCCCTGCCTGGGGTCCTTCTCTGTTGCTCAGTGCCTCAGGCACTTAAAGGGCCACCCTGGTTGGGGTCCTTCTCTATTGCTTGGCATGGCAGGCACTTAAAGGTCTCCCCTGACTGGGGTCCTTCTCTGCTGTCAGGTGCTGGCACCTGGCGAGAGGAAGACTTAAGGTGAAGGCTCCACTCCACATGCCTGATTCATCAGTATTATCTTGTCTCCATGACCACCTGGGGTCCCTCCACATCATTTCCCATGACAATTTCCTCCCTCACAACCTCTCCCTGGGCCATCTGCCTGCAGTCAGCACTGGACCTTGCCCTGGAATTACTCTCTAGTCCCTATGCTCCTGCTTGTAACTGCTGTGCTTTCTGGGGGACTGTCCTCCCTGTGCAGGGTATGTATAGCTGTGGCAGTAATTGTCTGGGTGTTTCTCACTCTGTTCAGACGGTCACTGATCAGTTGCCTCACTCTCTCACATCCACAACCACTACCCCTTTTTCCAAAACAGTTGCACTGATATGGGCTTATGAGCCCTGCTTTTGCAGGGCTCCCACCCCTTTGTTTCAGTCCTGCTCACTCTCCTCTTTTTTCCCCTCCTTCCTTCATCCTACTGACGTTTGTGTGGATGCATAAACACTTTCCAGTGGTTGGGGACTCTTGCCCCCTCTCAGCTGGTTTTCTGTGAGGTCTTCTGTGTCTGAGGTGTATTCCTGAAATATCTGTGAAGAGAGACACACTCCGTGTGCACCTACTCCCCTACCATCCACTTCTCCCATGCTATTCTTTATTATTTTTATAGCAAACTTTTTTCCATTTTAAAAACACCTTACTTTAAATAAATTAACTTATTCTTTTTTTTAACAGTTCTATTTAGTCATAGTGCAATTCTCCATGTTTTTTGTTTTGTAGTTTTGATGTTTCAGTTCAGCTGAAACAGTAGTTTGTAGTGTTTCAGTTCAGTTCAGTCACTAGTCATGCCCAGCTCTTTGTGACCCCCACAGGCTTCAGCTTGTCACGCTTACCTGTTTTCCATCACCAACTCCTGGAGCTTGCTCAGACGCATGTGCATTGAATTCGTGATGCCATCCAGCCATCTCATCCTCTGTCGTTAGTATTCATTTTCATTTGTGTGCATGCATTTGGGCTCAGTCATGTGTGACTCCTCATTGTCACTCCATTAGGCTCTTCTGTCTAAGGGATTCTCCAGGCAAGACTTAAGCAGTACTGGGGCACGTAGCCATGTCTTTCTCCAGCAGGTCTTTCCGACCCAGATATCAAATCTGCATCTCTTGAGTCTCTGGCATTAGCAGGTAGATTCTTAACCATCTGAGCCACCTTAGGGACTTGTTTCTTGACTTGATTGCCCTCTTCTTCTTAAACCTGCTTTATCTTTTCTTTCTTCCCATTTTCTTTCCTTTTCATTATCATGTTGTTCTTTTTTTTTTATTCCTTTAACATTTATTTTCATAACCTATTTTTTGCATTTCTGAGATATCTTATTTTTAAATAAATTCATATTCTTGTCCCTATTTTTACAGAAATATTTAGTTATACTGCATTTCCCCCATGTTTTTGATTTTGTATTTTTGCTAGTCTAATTTTTGGTGTTCATTTCCACTTAGGAGTTGCTTTATTAACTTGATTGCTTTCTTTTAATTTTTTAACTCCTTTTTTAATCGATGATTTTCTTCTTCTTCTTCTTTTTCTTCTTTTTTGTAAGTATGTCAGCCTTGGGTATTCTTGGCTGTTGATTATTGCTTTTGCCACTCATCGTGGAGTTTTGTCTTCTACATTAGGTGGTCTGTGAAATTTTGGTGCTGCAGTAAGGAGTTGGGCATGAACCCCTGAGGTGGGAGATCTGAGTCCAGAACTTTGGGCCACTAGAGAATTTCCAACCCCAGCAAACATTAATTAATGAGAGCTCTCCCAAAGGCCTCCATGTCAAAATGAAGGCGAAGCCTCACTCAAAAGCCAGAAAGCTTCATTGATGGGTCACTCACACCAAACCTTCAGAAAACCGGGAGTACAGCCTTGCTGACTAGAAAAAGTGCTGCCCAAAGTTATACCAAGCTCACAGACACCCCAAAACACAATACTGGACATGGCACTGCCATTCAGAGAGGCAAATTTAGCTCTTTACACTAGAATACAGGCAGCAATCCGCCAACCAGGACACTTTTACAAGGCAATGGTCCAACCCCACATTTGGCGGGGGAGACTTCCCAATTAAGAGTAACTATGACATTGCATAGGAGGCCCTGAACACAATAAATTAAACTAGAGAAATTCCGAGACACCTGGAGCAGATGAAGGAACATGGTTAAAGCCCACAATGTGAAACAAAAATATGAGGAAATTAAATGTCTACCTGAAAAAGTATTTCAGAGTAATGTTAGTAAAGATGACCCAAAGTCATGGAAATAAAACAAGGGCACATATCAACAGACTGGAGACATGGATTTAGACAATACAAGAAGTATTTAACAAGAACCTATTAGAATTAAAGAACAGACAATAATCAATGAAAACCACAATAACTGAGATTAAAAAACCTTAGAAGGACCAAGAGCAGACTGTCTGAGGCAGAAGAACAAATAAGTGAACTGGAAGATAGAATGGTGGAAATACCTGAAGCAAAGCAGAATAAAGACAAAATAAATGAGGACAATCTTAAAGACCTTTGGGACAACATTAAATATACCAACACTAAAATCATAGAGATCCCAGAAGAACAAAAGGGGAAGAGTATGTGAAAATATTTGAGTAGATTACAGTAGTAAGGTTAACAGATGAACATTGAACAGAAACTCTGAAGCCCAGAAGGGAATGTCAGGATATACTGAAATTGATGAAATGAGAATTAAAAGAAAAATACAACTAAGATTACTCTATTCAGCAAGGATCTCATTGAGATTCAAAGCAGATATCAAAAACTTTACAGGTAAGCAAAAGTTAAGTGAATCTAAAGGAACTTCTCTAGATAGGACACACAACAGAAAGAGAAAGCCTGGAAACAAGCAAGACAAAAACAAAACAATAAGGTAAATGATAGGATTATACATGCCATTAATTGCATTAAATGCAAATGGACTGACTGCTCCAACCAAAACACACGGATTGGTTGAATGGATACAAAAGCAAGACTGCTGTATATGCTGTCTACAAGAGACTTGCCTCAGACCTAGGGACACAGGCAGACAGAAAATCAGGGGCTAGAGAAAGGTATTTCATTCAAATCAAAATCCAAAGAAGGCGCAAGAGCAACAATACTTAAATCAGGTACTTTAGAGTTTAAAGTAAAGACTGCCACAGGGATGTGGAGGGACACAACATAGTGGCCAAGGGATCAATCTGAGAAGCAGATTTAACAGTGGTAAATATATATGCGCCCAAAATATGAACACCTCAATAGAGAAGGCAAATGCTAACACTAATTAAATGGAAAATTGACAGTGACACAATAATAGTGGGAATTACATTACCCCCTCTCACATCAATGGACATGTCCAGACAGAAAGTTAATAAGGAAATACAGGCTTTAAATGATTCACTGCACCAGGTGAGCTTAACTGATATCTACAAGGCATTCCATCCACAAATAGTAGATCTCACTTTTTTCTCAAGTGCACATGGGACATTCTACAGAACAGATTATAGCTTGATTTACATATCAAACCTTGGTAAGTTTTTGAAATCATGTCAAGCATCTTTTCTCACCACCGTGCTATAAGATTACATACCAACTACTGGAGGAAAATTATAAAACTTTTCCAGCAAACAAAATCCTAGGTCCAGATGGCTTGACAAGTGAATTCTACCAAAAACTTAGAGAACAGCTACCACCTATCCTACACAAACTCTTCCAGAAAATTGCTGAGGAAGGAAAATTCCAAAACTCATTTTATGAGGCCACAATCACCCTGATATTAAAACCAAAGGTGCCATGAAAAAGAAATCTAAAGGCCAGTATCACTGATTAACTTAGATGCAAAAATCCTCAACACAATTCTAGCAAACAGAATCCAACAACACAGGAAATGGATCTTATATAATGATCAAGTGGGCTTTAAACTGGGGGTGAAAGAATTCTTAAATGCAAATCAATCTATGTGATACAGCATGCTGACAAATTGAAAGATAAAAACCATATGATTATCTCAATAGATGCCGAGAAAGTTTTGACAAAACCATTTATGTTACTTTGTCCAGAAAGTAGCCAGAGAGGGAACATACCTCAACATAATGAAGGCCACACAGCAAGCATTATTCTCAATGGTGAGAAACTGAAAGCATTTCCTCTAATATCAGGAACAAGACATAGAGGCCCACTCTTGCTGCTGTTATTCAACACAGTTTTGCAAATCCTAGCCTCAGCAATCAGAGAAGAAAGGTAAACAAGATGATTCCAGATTGGAAAAGAAGTAAAATTTTTACTACTCTTTGCAAATGACTTGATAGCATACATAGAAAATCCTGTAGTTACTGCCAGAAAATTACCATCAATAACCAATGAATATAATCAATGAGTAAAGTTGAGGATAAGAAATTAATGTACAGAGTGTTCCTTCATTCCTATGCCCAAATAATGAAACGCTAGATAAAGAAATTAAGGAAATGATCCCATTCACCATTGCAACAAAAGGTATAAATAACCTAGAAAAGACCCTAGCCAAAGTTCAATACTGGGAAAGGAGTATGTAAAGGCTGTATGTAGGCACCCTGTTTATTCAGTACATCTGCAGAGCACATCATGTGAAATGTCAGACTTGATGAAACACAAGTTGGAATCACGATTGTAGGGAGAAATACCATTAACCTTAGATATTCAGATGACATCAATGTTATGTCAGAAAGTGAAGAGAAACTAAAAAACCTCTTGATGAAAGTGAAAGAGGAGAGTAATAAAGCTGGCTTAAAACTCAGCATTCAAAAAACTAAGACCATGGCATCCAATCCCATTATTTCATACCAAATAGATAGGGAAAAAGAGGAAACAGTGGCAGATTTTATTTTCATGGGATCCAAAATCACTGTGCCTGTTGACACAGGCATGAAATTAATAGACACTTGCTCCTTGGAAGTAAAGCTATGAGAAACCTAGATAGTATATTAAAAAACAGAGGCATTACTTTGTCAACTAAGGTCTGTATAGTCAAAGCTAAGTTTTTTGTTTTTGTTTTTGTTTGTTTGTTTGTTTTCCATTAGTAATGTTTGGATGTGAGAGTTGGGCCAGAAAGAAGGCTGAGTGCCAAAGAATCGATACTTTTGAACTATGGTGTTGGAGAAGACTCTTGATGGCCAATGTACTGCAAGGAGATCAAATCAGTCAATCCTAAAGGAAATCAGTCCTGAATATTCATGGGAAGGACTGACACTAAAGCTGAATTCCAAATACGTTGGTATGTGATGGGAAGAGCTGACTCATGGGAGAACACCCTGGCACTGGGAAAGATTGAGGGCAGGAGGAGAAGAGGGTGATAGAGGATGAGATGGTTCAATGGTGTCACTGACTCACTGGGCATAAGTTTGAGCAAAGTGTGTGAGATGGGAAAGAGCAGGGGAGCCTGGCATGCTGCAGTCCATGGCATTGCAATGAGTCTGACAAAACTTACTGACTGAACATCAATAGCCAAAGACAGAACACTGTATGCAGAAAGCTGTAAGACAGCAATAAAAGAAATTAAAGACAACACAAACAGAAAGAAAGGTATACTGTGTTCCTGGATTGGAAGAATCAGTATTGTGAAATGACTATAGGCTCCAAAAAATCTAGAGGTTAAGTGCAAACCCTATCAAGCTGCCAGTGGTGTTTTTAGTAGAACTAGAACCAAAACAAAAATCAAAATTTGGAAACAGACAAGACCCAGAAGAGCCAAAGCAATCTTTTACATATATATCCTTAGAGGATAGTCTCTTCACAATATTTCGTTAGTTTCTGCCATACAGCAACATGAATTAGCTTTGCTGTACAAATGTCCCCTCCCTCTTGGAACTCCAATCCACCTCTCACCTCATCTCCCTCTTCTAAGGTTGTCAGAGAGCCCCAGGTTGACCTGCCTGCATCAAACAGCAATCCCTTACTGATTATCTATTTTAAATGTTTTACTGTATATGTTTCAATGTTACTCTTTCAACTTATCACTTATATAATATTATATAAGTGTCTCACATACAAGAATATGACACAGTTTTTCAAATATTTGAAATATTCCCTCTTCTCTAGGTAGCATGTGAAAATCTGGGCACTGATTTTCACATATATGAAATATCAAATTCTTCCTAAATCAAATATGAGTATCAGTGTGCAAATTATCCTACATAAAAATATGGAATTTCTTCTGTGTCATATATAATAATCTACATGCAGACATTAAGGTATATGAAATATGGAATTTTACCACTTTAACAACTGAGAATCTGGATGTAAATTTTAATATATATTATAGATTTTCCTCCTGTCAATATGAGAAACTAGGGGCATATTTTCATATATACGAAATTGGGAATTTTCCCTATGTCATCTATGAGAGGCACCTAGTGTATCTTTTCATGTATGAAATAGGAAAGCTCCTCTAAGTTATATATGGTAATATGATGGCAGATTTTCATTTGCGTGAAATATATACTTGCCTGCATTTCAAATATGAGTATTTCTGCATACATTATATTTATATGAAATTTGAAACATTCTATGCCACATATGGGATCTGGATGAAGATTATTATTTATATATAAAAGAGATGGAATATGAAAGTCAGGGTGCATATTTCACATATATAACAGAAGGATTATCATCTATGTCCTGTATGAGAATTTGACCTAAATTTTTCTGTGTAGGTTATATGAGATAGTCTCTATGCCATATATGAAATTTGCATGCAGATATATATATAGCTGAGTGCCGAAGAATTGCTGGTTTTGAACTGTGGTGTTGGAGAAGACCCTTGAGAGTCTCTTGGACTGCAAGGAGATCCAGCCAGTCCATCCTAAAGGAAATCAGTCCTGAGTGTTCACTGGAGGGGACTGATTGTTGAGGCCAAAACTCCAATACTTTGGCCACCTGATGAGGAGAGCTGACTCATTTGAAAAGACCCTGATGCTGGGAAAGATTGAGGGTAGGAGGAGAAATGGATGACAGGGGATGAGATGGTTGGATGGCATCACCAACACAATAGAAGTGGGTTTGGGCAGACTCCGGGAGTTGGTGATGGACAGAGAGGCCTGGCGTGCTGCGGTTCATGGGGTCGCAAAGAGGCCGACAGGACGCAGCAACTGAACTGAACTGAACGTTAAGAAATATGGAATTTTATATATGCCAAATATGAAAATCTTAAGTGCTGATTATATGTATGAAATGTGGAATTTCCTATATGTCACATAATAGAATCTTGCTTACATATGCAAATCTGGGTGCAGACTCTCAAATAGAGGATATCAAATTGAGGATTCTTTGTGTCACTTGTGAAAACCTCAGCACAGAATCTGGGTGAAGATTATAATACCTATAATGTAAAGAATTTTCTCTATTTAGTATGTGTGAATCTGGGCATAAGTTTTCATATACTTGAAACAATGAATTGTCTATCCCATACATGAGAATCTGGCTATAACATTTCAGTTATTTTTATATGGAATATACTTGAGTTCACATATGAAAACCTGAGCAGAGAATTTTACATATGTGAAATATGGATTTTCGCTATCTTACACACGTTATCTGAGTGAGAATTTTCATATACATGAAATTTGAAATAGTGTCTGTCACATACAAAGATCTGGGTACAGATTTTCCTGTATGTGAAACAGAGATTTTTCTCTAAGTCATATGAAAGAATGTGATGAAAGTTTCACGTACACGTAATGTGGAATTTTATGTCACCCATCAGAACCTGGGTTCGGATGACAGTATATATTGAATTTAGAATTTCCTCTGTCACACATGAGAAATGCGACTCAGACTTTTAAATATAGACAGTATGGACATACTTACATCATACATGGGAATCGGGGCACAGGTGTTCATATATGTAAAATGTGATATTTTATCTCTGTCATATATGAGATTCTGTGTGCAGGTAATCATATATATGAAATACTGAATTTTCCTTGAGACACGTATCAGAATTTGGGTGCAAATTTTCACACATATGATACATGGAATTTTCCTTCTGACACATGAGAGAATCTGCATACAGATTTTTTTAATATATTAAATATGGAATTTTCTCAATGTCACCCATGGTAATCTGAATGCAGATTTATTTTCAAATATATGAAATATGGAATTTTCTCTGTCAAATACGTAAGCCTGGGTAAGACTTTCACATAAGTGAACTATTAAAGTATCTCTGTCACATAGGAATATCTAGACTCTGGATATTCCTATGTACATATGAAAAATGGAAACTTGTCTGTCATATATGAAAGTAAGACAAAATATTACATATTACTAATATTAATATTATATATTGTAGAATATATTATAATATACACAAAATATAGAAATGCCTTTATAATATGTGAAAATCTGGACGCATATTTTCATACATGTGAAAACCTGCACCCAAATTCTCATACATGACATTGGGGAAATTCAATACTGCACATATGTGAAATATAAGTGTACAGATATTCATTCATATGAAACATGGAATTTTCTAAATGTACCGTGAGAGAATCTGGGTGCATATTTTTTCAGTGTTAAATATGAATTTTATCGATGTTATATGTGAAAGCCTGGGTTCAAAGTTTTATAATATATTTATCTGAAATGAGATTTTCTCTATCATCCAGAGAAATTTAGGTGAAGATTTTTGTGTCTAGGAAATACAGAATTTTCTACTTATGATATATGAGGGTATGGGTTTTTACACATTTCACATATAGATTTTCTCTGTTCTGTATATTAAGGGCAGAATGCAGATTTTCATATATATTAATTATGGAAATGTATCTATATCCCATAGGAGAATCAGTGTGCAGCTTTTCATGGTGAATAAACATAGAGTTTTCTGTATATAAGAATCTGGGTGCACTGTCTCATGTATATGAAACATGGAATATTCTTTATATCACATATGAGAATCTGCATCCATATTTTAAGATTTATGGTACAGAGAGTTTTCTTTGTGTAACATTATGATATGCAGTCTCCTCTATGTCACATCCGAAAATCTGGGGACAGATTTTGAAATACACAATTCACACTGTTTATTCCCTCCTGTATACAAGAATCAGGGTGCAGACTATTATATAGATGAAATATAGAAATTTCTCTATCTTACATATGAAAATCTATTTTCATACATTAGAAACAGGCAATTTTCTCTGGGTTGGATATGAAACTGTGGGTGCAGATTCCCAATATATACTATCACAATTCTTCTATGTCACAAACAAACTTGAACAAAGATTTTTCAGATGTACAAAACATGAACTTTTCTCATCATTCAGGTGAATCTTGGCGTGTGTGTGTGTGTGTGTAATTTTCTGTATGTCACATATGCAAATTTGAATGCAGATTTGGAAATATCTGAAAGACGTCACTCTTATTACACTATATATGAGAATCTGGATGGAGATTATCATATATCCAGAGAAAATAAAAGAAAATACACAATTTTCTTTCTCTAAGTCATATATAATAATCTGACTACGGGTCTTCATATATGTAAAATATGGACTTTTCTGTATGTCATGTATGAAAAACTAGACAGATTATAATATATATATATATGTGTGTGTGTGTGTGTGTGTGTGTATATATATATATATATATATATATCCGTTCTGGGGGAAGCCACCCAAGGGCTCTGAGCCAGTGATGGTGGACGGCCTTCCTTGACCCCTGAAGGTTACTCTGTAAATGCAGGGCTAAAATAGCGGGCTCCTCTGGTTCCAGTTTACAACCACCTTCAAAGCTGAGACAGCCACTCCACTAGGGCAGAGCGTGCACGGGGTCCCAACCTGAGCCTCAGCACCCACCAAGTGACCACCCGCCCGCTCCCTCAAGGGGGTGATCCTTACGTGGTAAAGCGGTGCACGCTGCACCTTGCCAGAACTACGCGGCCCAGGAAAGCCTGCTTTGGGGCAATGGAAACCACCCGGGCAGGGATCCGAGGGCGCCGGGCTTCGGGGCTTTGTGGCGTCAGCAGGAGCCCGAGGTCGAGGGTCGGGGCCGGAATCAGGTTGGGGACGGGGAGGTTTCGTGGGTGAGCGTTTCGTCAGCAGCCCAGGGATGGGGGCAGGATTCTCCTGCCAGGTAAGGAGCCCCTACAGAGCTGGCCGGAGCTGAGGAGGCGGGGGAAGGAGCGGCAACAGGGCAGGGTGTGGGGTTAGGTAGGCAGGCGGGAACGGGAGGGGTAGACGGTGGTGGGAGCCTTGTTGTCTGCGGAGGGGAAGACGTGTGGGGCGGCAGGGAGCGGATCCCATATTGGGAGGGGCGTGAGGACAGAAGGGGCGGCGGGGGTCCGGCACACCTTTGGCGGAGATGGAGGGGGTCTCTGGTCGACCGGAGGCTCCAGGCCTCCCGGGGCTCCGCCCCCCACCCCCACGCCGCCTGGCTGGCTGAACTGAGTGTGTTTCTGCTAAGATCTCCAGGACAGGGTCCGGTGGTGCAAGGCTCAGGGCAGTGAGTGGGGTGGGGGCCAGAAAGCTAGTTGAATGAGGCAACGTGTGTGTTAGTCGCTATCTTGTCCGACTCTTCGCGACCACGGGGACTGTAGCTCCGCAGGCTCTCGGATGCTAATTAGAACCCCCCGGAAGTCCCTGAGGCTGCTCTGCAGGTAAGGTGAGTCTGCGCTGACAGTTTCTTTCAATTCAGAAAACAGAATCACAGGATTGTAAAAATATTTCTTTCTCTGACCTTTTCAACTGTGTGTAACTCTTTTTTCCTGGCTAAATAAGCCTGTGGTCCATCTCATATATCAAGAACGATTCAGACCTAGGAGCGTTTCTGAAATGTAATCATTTCCCAGAGTCCTGGGAGGATATGGGCCTACCTTGTCATCTAACTTCAAATCACCTTAGATCATAATTGTAGGGGAAAACTAGCAACATTATCATGAAGACGTGAAAGTAATAGGTTGTAGTCACTTAGCCATAGGAAAAGAAGAGATTCCCTTCCATCTCTGCAATCCTTGTAGCTATTGCTTGGAATCAGCATCATGTTCTTGTTCTAATTCAATAGCAAAATTTTTTCTTTTTTTCTTTCTCTTCTCTGTGAGTGGTTTTCTGGGTTGGCAGCAGATTTTGTTGTACATTTTCCCATTAATGTGCAGCAAACGTTGAGAGCTAACAGTGATCAGATTCAGGCTCACATGTCTTTACCAAGAATATTGTGTACAGGTGTAGGTGTGGTTGCAGGTGCTACAGAACCAAAGTTTTTTTTTTTTTTTTTTTTAAGAACTAGCAAGACTGTTAAGCTGCAAAAGAGCTGGAGACCCTTGGGTCACTGTTGAGAATTTGAGACAGGGAGAGTGAGACCCATGACCCAGCATCATCTGTACAGCTTGTGGGAAGCCTGGGGGCAGGTTGTTGGTCCTTTATGAGCTTCTACTACTGGCTGTGGCACCATGCCACCTGCTCAGAAGGACACGTGGACTCAAATGATCCAGGTAACAGCACAGAACATGCATCCTTCAAGAAGCAGCTTCTGCCCCACAAGACTCCTTATTCTCTTTCCAGTGAGGAAGTAAATGGAAACAGCCCAAATGAGAACAAGCAGAGGGAATTTATGCATAGCTCTCTGCAACAAGGGAGATGACCACCTTCCCTTGGCAGCAATTCAGGGTCAGTCCGTGGTACGTAAGAAAAAAGAAAAGGAAAAAGAGAAGGTTTTAGGTGTGCCCTGATAGAGGCTGTGGGTCTGGGAAACTGGAGCAACTGACTAGAAGCGAACTGTCCTGGCAAGTCTGACTGACAGCAGGTTGGCTTTCTGGGCTGATTAATGTAGAGGGTTTGTTGGCCTCCTGGGCAGTTTTACTATAGACTGAATGTGTGCCCCTAAAATCCATGTGTTGAAATGTAGCCCCTGAGAGGTAGGGCCTTTGGGAGGTTGATTAGGTCAGGAGGGTGGAACCCTTGTGAATGGGATTAGTGCACTTAGAAAAGAGACTCCCTTCTCCCAGAGACCTCCCTTATCCTTTCTATCAGGTAAGGAGTAGCAAGAAGATGGATGTCGGTAACCCAGGAAGCAGGCCCTCACCAGACACCAGGTCAGCTGATACCTTGCTCTTGGACTTCCATCCTCCAGAACTGTGAGAAATAAAAGTTTGTGGTTCATGAGTGGCCCTGTCATGATATTTTGTTATAGCAGTCAGAGCAGATTAAGGCAAGACTGCTGCACATTGTGGGTCAGAGGTCTCTTTTTATATGGTCTGGCTACTGTTTGGATGTTCAGTGTCCCACTGGAATGAAGCTGCAGTTAGATCAGGGCTTGTCTGACCCTGGGAGAGCCATTCTTCTCACCTAATGGTTTCTAGAGGACTACTTCGGGACTACATGTGGTGTAGTGGTTTCCTGCCCATCCTGAAGCTGTGCTGGGTGGTTGCCTCACCCTGCCTGTTTGGAGAGCTCAACCTAGCTGCAGACAATCAGCTCAGGCTGCATGCAGTACCTGGATACAGTAGAGGAAGGCTGTGGATCCCAGAGAAAGCAGGATGGGAAGCATAAAAACACAATCTAAGGAGTACGTGTGTTAGGGAACCATGGAGTGGAACCACCTGCTGTGACCAGGCAGCACAATGACTGCTTGCATGAGTTATCACACAGCAGGAGGCGCAAATAAGGAACACAGAACTAATAAGCTACTGCCAAAAGGAGGGGGTACATACCAGCCTATAACATGTCCTGCCAACCCTCCAGAAACCTTCGTGCTGAGAGACGCTTACACTCCCAAGGACTCTGAGTCAGACCAAATAGGGGCAACAAGCAAGAAGACTGGCCAGAGAAAACCCAGAAAGCTAACCCCATCACCATAAAACCTGAGGCTGGGAGCCTCCTGGCAGAGCAGTTCTCCTGGGTTCTCTTACCTCACCATTCTCTCCCTGGGTGCTCCTTTCCAATGAAGTCTTTTGTTTCGTCAGCACATGTGTCTCCTTGGACAACTTGTTTCTGACTGTCAGACAAGAGACCATTTTAGGCCTTGGCAGGATTCCCTCTTCCTGCAACATTTGTGTGCCTGCTCTGTGGCCTTCAGAGCCTCACTTCATTTCATGCCCAATGACACAGACTGACAACTTCATTTCTGGCTCTTTTTTCTACTTAGTTTTGTAAAGTTTGAATCATTTCGCTTAGACTTTTTGTTTCCATTTACATTTGCCACTTTCAGTCAGAGGGACAGAAGCAAAAAATTAAAAGTTAGACTTTTTCTTTGAAATCTACAAAGCTAAGTACAAAGAAAATATAAGCTTTCAAATGATGATTTTGATGTGTTTGTAGCATTTATTCTTCTGAAGTATAGGGAAGGGAAATCATTTCCTCTACTAATTTTAGAGGCATGTGAACTAAACCAATGAAAGACAGAATAACAAGAAAAGCATAAACATTTTATTTAATTTTATTTTTAAAAAATGTATGTGCTTGAGGGCTTCACAGACAAGAACGGTAACCCCGCCACCTCCCCCCAAAAAGACTCAAGGGCCTATTTTGTTAACTGAAAAAAATATACAATGTGACTTTTGTGAATTAAGTTTTATTGGGACAAAATGAGGACTATAGCCTGGGAAACAAGTGTTTCAGACACTTCTGAGGAACTGCTTGGAAGAGGTGGGGGGTGGTCAGTGTATATATGATTTTGGTGAAAGGATATACATGCAATCAAGCACACATTTTTGCGTTAGGTTGCTGCTAGTCATGAGGAGCAGATGTCTCTGTTAATGACTGTAATGCTTTTCTAGATATAAGATGAAAGAATTGGGCTCATAATCTTCTGCTGAAAATATTGAACTGTCCAAAGGCGCCTGTTCTGCCCATTTTTCCCAGAGCTCAGAGTGTGTCATTCCTGATCTCCGCACTGAACTCCTTTGGGGGTGTGTGTGTATCAGTGACTATATTGGCAGGTGGATTAATCTTTGTAGAGGCAGATGGCAAATGCTATTTTTCAGTTGGCAAGATTGATTTTAACAAAGGTGATAAATTGTGGAGAAGTAAAAAAAAAAAAAAAAAAGAGGGGGGGGCGCTTCTGTGGTGGCTCAGGTGGTGAAGAATCCACCTGCAATGTGGGAGACCTCGGTCCAGCCCCTAGGTTGGGAAGATCCCCTGGAGAAGGGAACAGCTTCCCACTCCAGTATTCTGGCCTGGAGAATTCCATGGACAGAGGAACCTGGTAGGCTACAGTCCATGGGGTCACAAAGAGTCAGACACAACTGAGTGACTTTCAAAAAAAAAAAAAAAAAATAAGAGCTTGGGCTTCTTACAGTGGTGAATTGTAGGCAGGTAAATAAGTGGGGAAATTAATGATAGGTATAGGGGTTTCCCTGGTGGCTCAGATGATAAAGAATCCGCCTGCAATGCAGGAGACCCTGGTTCCATCCCTCGGTCAGGAAGATCCCCCGGAGAAGGGCATAGCAATCTACTCCAGTATTCTTGCCTAGAGATTCCATGGATAGACCGTGGGGTTGCAAAGTGTCAGACATGTCAGAGCAACTAACACACAAACACATGGGTTATATAGCAAGTTTTGCTTATGCAGACTCATCTCAGTGTTGACTCTCTTTGGTGATGCCCTTTATCTGGTAAAGAGGTCGGGGGACACCTGCACAAGAGGGTCTTAGGTCTGCTTTTAGGCAGATAGAGGAAGGGCAGAGAGCTCATCCTGTGTCTGCTTTATCTCAACTGACTTCAGCTCAAAATAAGCTTATGGCAATTGGGGCGTCCCTGATAGCTCAGTTGGTAAAGAATCTCCTGCAGGGTTCTTTATGCAGGAGACCCCAGTTCTATTCCTGGGTTGGGAAGATCCACCGGAGAAGGCATAGGCTACCCACTCCAGTATTCTAGGGCTTCTCTTGTGGCTCAGCTGGTAAAGAATCCGCCTGCAACGCGGGAGACTTGGGTTCGATGCTGAGTTGGGATGATCCCCTGGAGAAGGGAAGGGTTACCCACTCCAGTATTCTGGCCTGGAGAATTCCATGGACTATATATATAGTCCATGGGGTCACAAAGAGTCGGGCGCAACTGAGCGACTTTGACTTTCTTTCAAAATAGCATTGTGTGTAAGCTCTAACAGTTTCTTTTTATAAGGTAAGTGCCTGACTTACACTTGGGTTGCTAAGGTGTCCACTTCAAAGGGGCACTCTGAAGGCTATCTCAAATAAATACAATGCCAGCTACATGACTAGATAAACCAGGACTTGAGTGTGCACTACCTAACTCACCACTGACATGCCTTCTGTGTCCCAAGAAATGTAAGTAAACAATTTTTTTTCTTCAAATTTCCTAATAGTTATTGCTGAAGAGCATCTTGCAGAATCATAATAAAACCCACAAGGGTCGGTCCATTTGTAACACTAATTTGCACAGGGTTCTGTGGGAAGCTCGCCAGGCTCAGAGGAGTGCTCCCTAACCCCCAGGCATTTCTAGGCAATAGCATTACTATTGTCAGGCTGAGACTGGCACAAAACAGGCACACATTTTGGGTTTCCCTGGTGGCTCAGCTGGTAAAGAATCCGCCTGCAATGTGGGAGACCTGGGTTTAATCCCTTGGTTGGGAAGATCCCCTGGAGAAGGACATGGCAGCCCACTCCAGTACTCTTGGCTGGAGAATCCCCATGGACAGAGGAGCCTGGTGGGCTGCAGTCCATGGGGTCACAAACAGTTGGACACAACTGAGCAACTAAACACAAAGGTTGTTGTCAAAGATAAAGCCAGATACTAGTTAAAGGTGGTGAAGACAGATTTCATCCCATACTATATTACAAGACGGGAAAGAGTCCTTGGTATTGAACTGATCTCAACTCTGAATACAACAAAGACAACTGGGATTTGTAGCCTATGAGTGGAGAGGGGTGGTCAGTGGTTGGAACATCAGTGGGAGAGGGTGTTGACAGAAATAATCTATAATAGGAATAGAAAAGTTTTATTTCAGCCAAACTGAGGATGATAGCCTGGGAGACAGCCTCACAGGTAGCTCTGAGGAAATGCCCTGGAGAAGCATGTTTTTCACCAGTGTTTTATATCTTGTCAGAAGAAAGAACATCAAAAAGATAAGAGGTACATTCATTCAAGGCTTGCAAAAAAACCCCCCACAAAACCCAGACCAGCATGTGCACAGTGAGTCAGTATGGCCTTTGTACCTGGGAAGGGAATCTTATCATCAAAGGAGTACTAGTAATGGCATCCTAAAGAAGGCATTTAATCTTTATCTTTTTAGAAAAAAAGATTTACTTATTTGACTGTAACAAGTTGTGACAGGGATCCATGTGGAATCTTTCCTTGTGGCGTGTGGGCTCTGGAGCTCACAGGCTCAATAGTTGCAGCATGCAGGCTTAGTTGCTCTGGGGCATGTTGGATGGGGTCAAATCAATGTCCCCTGCATTGCAAGGTAAATTTTTAACCACTGGACCACCAAGGATGTCCATAATCTTTATCTTTAAAACAGACATTCTTTACATCTGATCCACGCAAATTTTTATTTAATGATTAAAGAAGATATACAAAGTATGTTTGATAGACCACGAACCAGCTATTTTAGTTAGCGTGAAATTCAGGTTATATCATGTGTAAGCCAGAATGATGGTTACCGGACATCGATATTTGAAAATTCCACCCACTAGGGGGAGTCTTGCTTAACTGGCTGTCTTAGTCTGTTTAGTGCTCTGTAATAGGATACCATAGAGTTCATGGGGTTCTCAAGGCAAGAATACTGAAGTGGTTTGCCATTCCCTTCTCCAGTGGACCACGTTTTGTCAGAACTCTCCACTGTGACCCATCTGTCTTGGGTAGCCCTGCATGGCGTGGCTCATAGTTTCACTGAGTTAGACAAGGCTGTGGTCCATGTGATCAGATGGGTTAGTTTTCTGTGATTGTGGTTTTCAGTCTGTCTGCCCTCTGATGGAGAAGGATAAGAAGCTTGTGGAAGCCTCCTGATGGGAGAGACTGACTGAGGGGAAAGCAGAGACATTACTTTGCCAACAAAGGTCCGTCTAGTCAAAGCTATGGTTTTTCCAGTAGTCATGTATGGATGCGAGAGTAGTACCATAAATAAACCCGAACACTGAAGAGTTGATGCTTTTGAACTGTGGTGTTGGAGAAGACTCTTGAGAGTCCCTTGGACTGCAAGGAGATCCAACCAGTCCTGAGTGTTCATTGGTAGGGCTGATGCTGAAGCTGAAACTCCAATACTTTGACCACCTGCTGCGAAGAACTGACTCATTGGAAAAGACCCTGATGCTGGGAAAGATTGAAGGCGGGAGGAGAAGGGGACGACAGAGGATGAGATGGTTGGACGGCATCACTGACTCAGTGGACATGAGTTTGAGTAAACTCTGGGAGTTCGTGATGGACAGGGAGGCCTGGCGTGCTGCGGTCCATGGGGTCGCAATGAGTCGGACATGACTGAGCGATTGAACTGAACTGAATAGGATACCATAGCGGGACCAGGGACCAGGCTTGATCAGTCAAGAGCTTTTGTGTTTTATTAAAGTATAAAAAGGAACAAAGAAAGCTCCTGACATAGACATCAGGAGGGGGACAGAGAATGCCCCCCCCCACCCCCGCCGCCCCCGCTAGTCTTATCAAGGGAGCTATATACTTTATTACAGTAAAGAGTCTTAACAGGATTAGAACTAACAACAGAAAGGTCTTACCAGACCTAAAACATAAGATAACAAGATTAGTCAGAAGATTCTTGTTAAGGATAAACATGTTCTTGAGCAAGATACATTGTTATATTGACCAAGACAAAGCAATATAGAAAAGAAGTTTGTCCTTTTCTCCTCCTCGAGAGCCCCAGACCCCTTTCTCCTCCTTGAGAGCCCCAGACTACTTTCTCCTCCTTGGCGACCCTGGACTTCTTATCAACCTATCTAAGAACTGACTCTCTCAGTGAGAGAGAGTCACTGAGATAAACAACAGACATTTCTCATAGTTTTGGGGGCTGGAAGTGTAAGACAAAAGTGCTGACAGATTTGGTGAGACAGATATGGTTCATAGACTTGCCTTCTTACTGTGTCCCCACATGGAATCGGGGAGCTCTCTGGGGTTTCTTTTATACAGTCAGTATAAAAGAGCGCTACCTTCCTGACCTAGTCGCCTCCCACAAAGGCCCCACCTTCTCATACCAGCACCTTGGGGCTTAAATTTTAATATATGACTTTTGGGAGGCCATCAAATGGTCTACAGCACTGCCTAACAGGATTTTTGCTCAAGGAAGGTCAAGGATGTACATGTACACCAAAGGTGGGGGATAAAAAACCAGACATCATGGGTTGGGGGCATCATGACCCTTTGCTAAAGGCACTGCCCAGGATGAACACAGAAGCCCATGGCCTGGGCCTTGTTGAGAAGGGTTCAGAGGAGCCTGGCTGGAATTTGGTCAAGAGGAGTCTTTGAGATGATTACAGCTGGAACTTGCATTAAGACTTTGGGGCGCTGCAAGTTGCCCTCTGGTTTGTGGGAGCTGATGGGCATTTGCATGCTTTGCCGTGATGTCCAGAATGACTGGGAGAACTGTCGGCATCCCTGGAAACTTTGAAATTGCTATTTTATGGGATGTAATATGGGAAAAATTGAAATGCATACAGTCTTGCTTTGGGGGTGTCATTCCATGGAGCTGTTGGGTCTTGGTGTCAGATGGGACCCTGATGTTCTGCCCATCTTGTCCAAGTGGGGTCCTTCATACAGTTATCCTCAAGACAGGCACCCACCTCCTAGTGAATAAGATGTATGGCTGTCCTCGGGGAATAAGGTGGGAATGGGCTTAGGTCAAGTATCTGCAGCCCTGCAACTTCCAGGCCTGGTTCCAGGTTTTCCTTTTAAAATAACAGAGTAATCCTCTCTTTCTTCTATCTCATGTAGCCCTTCAAATATCTGGAGGTATCCATTTTGCTTTTCCCCCCACACCTTGCCCACTGACCCTCTCCAACAGGTTGTCCATTCTTTAGCCTTAACACTGCTGCCACTGTTCTGATTTAGCCTGGTTTCCAGACATTCCACCAACAAGAGAGTTTTTCTCTGTAGTTACCATAGACAGCCTGCTGTACCTGTCAGGAGTTTGTTGTAATAACAAACAGCCCCACATCTGAAGATGCACCCACCATACAAAGGAATTTCTCACATCTACTATATGTGCATCGTGGGCCTTGTAGGGGAGGGGAAAAACATTTTCCACCCATCCTCTTATGCTTGCCCAAGGTCTGTGAATTACACTGACAGCAGACAGATTAGTGAAAGTCGCTCAGTTGTGTCTGACTCTTTGCGACCCCATGGACTGTCCATGGAATTCTCCAGGCCAGAATACTGGAACAGGTAGCCTTTCCTTTCTCCAGGGGATCTTCCCAACCCAGGGATCTAACCCAGGTTTCCTGCATTGCAGGCAGATTCTTTACCAGCTGAGCCACAAGGGAAGCCCAAGAATACTGGAGTGGGTTAACAGAAAAAGGATACTGATTTTTATCACATGTTTCTAAGTCTGTGTGTACGGCCACTTCCTAGAAAGAATTGAAAACACAAATTGGTGGTTAGACCCTGGGATTATTTACCATTTTTTAAAAAAGGACAATAAACTGTGGAGAAGTGACCTGACTGAGCAAAGGGGATCTGGACTTCTAGGTTTGGAGGAGGGGATTGTGGGAAGGTAACTAAGGAAATGTATGAAAGTGACAGGAAGTTAGTCACTTAGTCATGTCTGACTCTTTGTGACCCCATGAAATATAGACCACCAGGCTCCTCTGTCCATGGAATTCTCCAGGCAAGAATACTGGAGTGGGTAGCCATTTCCTTCTCCAGGGGATCTTCCCGACCCAGGGATCGAACCCAGGTCGCCCACATTGTGGGCAGACTCTTTACCGACTGAGCCCCCAGGGAAGCCACAGGAAATGTATGGGAGTAACCAATGATAGATAAGGGCTTTTATGCAGACTCCTCTCTGTCCCACCTCAGGCGCTAAGTCCCTCTCCTTTTTTTCTGGTATTGGGGGGGGGGGGCACCTTTACAAATGGAGGTTTTCTTTAAAAATGGGAAACTTCTGCCCTGCTTATAAGCAGAGTGAAGTGAAAGTCACTCAGTCATGCCCGCCTCTTTGTGACCCCATGGACTATACAGTCCATGGAACTCTCCAGGCCAGAACACTGGAGTGGGCAGCCTTTCCCTTTTGTAAACAGAGAGAGCAGCTCAAAATCATCAATAGAGCAAAGGAACCGAACCTATTTTGGGGTGGCGTGTCCTGAGCCCCTTTAGCCTCTCTGGGGATTTTACTGCAATGCATCCTCTTTCAGGAGGCCAGCTCATAGCCTCTACCATCTGGAACGTTGCCACTGCCAGGATGGGGGTCACCAGCTCTCAAAGCCAGTTATTCCAGAAAGTTCCAGTGGGTGACCCTCTGGCTTAAAAAGCCCTCAGTTTTTTTTTTGTTTTTTTTTGTTTTTTTTTTTTTTTTTTTTTTAGCCACTGGGACCCAAGACACAGGTCTCTTTAATGACGGCTAGTAGCATCTGTTTGGGCCTCAGCTAGCTTGGGAAGTGATGACAACCCAGCGGACATCCCAGCCCAGGCAGCCTGAGAACACGGAGCTTGTCTGGACTCTCCTCTGTTGGATTTGTGGGCTCACTGCAACAGCCAGCTCCCAGCAGAGGGGCTGTGCAGAGTCTCCTGGGACAAAGGAGAAGACAGCAAGCTGATACACGACCCTTCAGTCCATGATGGCCCAGAGCTGATTTTATTAGATGCAGAGGATTTTTCTGTTTGGGTATCTGGGGTTACCCATTTCTGGAAGCCTTTCTTCCCAGATGAGAGCCACTACGACCGTCTGTCCAGTTTGTACTCTCTGTATCTGGAAAGCAATGAATGTAAGCCAGGGCTTCTTTCTCTGCTTTATTCAGTTTCTACCTGCATTCTCTCTCAAGGGCAGGGCATGTGGGCCATCAGAAAGAGTTCCTGGGGGGTCCATCAGACAAGAAACCTGTATGTCCTCATAAGGAGGGGGACAGGCAAGTGGTGACCTGTTGGAAAACTCTGTTCTGCCTAGATTGCAGTACCAGTTTCCTGGATCCAGGTCCTATGGAGAGGGAAGAGGGGAGAGGTTGCTTAAGGTATAAACTTGTAACCAGTAGATAAATAAGTCCTAGAGATCTATTGCACAGTATAGTGATTATGGTCACCAATTCTGTATTATAAACCTAAAGTTGCTAAGAGATTAGATCTTAATTGTTCCTTCTACAAATAAGCAATGCTGATTATGTGATGTTGATGAGTGGTGTTAATTAAGAGGTGTTAATTAGTGTAATGGTGGTAATTATATTGCAATATATAAATGTATCAAATCAACACATACACCCTACATTCATGCATTGTTATATGCCAATTATGGGCTTCCCTGGTAGCTCAGCTGGTAAAGAATCTGCCTGCAATACAGGAGACCCTGGTTCGATTCCTGGGTTGGGAAGATCTGCTGGAGAAGGGAATGGCTACCCACTCTAGTATTCTGGCCTGGAGGATTCCATGGACTGTAGAGTTGATGGGGTTGCAAAGAGTCAGACATGACTGAGTGACTTTCACTTTCATATAAATGTATCAAATCAACACATTGTATACCCTACACTCATGCATTGTTATTTGCCAATTATGGGCTTCCCTGGTAGCTCAGCTGGTGAAGAATCCACCTGCAATGCAGGAGACCCCGATTCAGTCCCTGGGCCCCAGGAAGATCTCCTGAGTGGATAGGCTACCCACTTCAGTATTCTTGGGCTTCCCTGGTAGCTGGTAAAGAATCCACCTGCAATGCAGGTGACCTGGGTTCTATCCCTGTGTTGGGAAGATCCCCTGAAGAAGGGAAAGGCTACCCACTCCAGTATTCTGGCCTGGAGAATTTCATGGACCATATAGTACAGGGGGTTGCAAAGAGTTGGACATGACTGAGCGATTTTCACTCACTTCACTATGCCAATTTTATGTCAATAGGAGTTTCGAAGATGGTTCTATGAAGTCCCTTTGAAGTAAAAAGGAAGTCGCAGGTCTTGACCCTGGGCAGCATGTCATGTGGGGAGCAGGAAGACCTCAGATTTTGGCCCCCTCCTCGGTTAAAGGAGGGCCTCATGGTACAAGTCATGCCTGCTAGTCTGTGACCTCTTGAGGCACAGGTCTTACAAAGGTGCCATGGAGGACAAATGATCCGTGAGAACTCAGAAAGACCTGCTGGCTGAGACAGATCACTGGTGACAGTAAGAGGAGAGTTGATTTTTATTTTAAGCAAATTCATGGTGTTGTCTGATAAATATAAGGAAAAGAAAGAACATCTGGAAAAGCAGACATTGGCCTTTTGTTTAAACATGTACCTGGATCGGTTTTACTCTGGGAAAGAGTTCAGTCATTTCTAGTGATACTTACCTTGTAATAGTAGACCTAAGACATGTTTCAACAAAATACAAGCAAATAAAATCTAACAACACATTAGAAGGATCATACACCACGACCAAGTGAGATTTTTCTCAGGGATGCAAGAATTCTTCAATTATGTGCAAATCAATCAACATGATATACCAAATTAACAAATTGAAGAGTAAAAATATGACCATCTCAATAGATGCAGAAGAAAGTTTTTGACAAAATTCAATACCCATTTGTGATGAAAACTCCCTAGGAAATAGGCATAGAGGGAATCTGTATCTCAACATAGTAAAGGCCATATTTGATAGACCCACAGCAAACATCATTCTGAATGGTGAAAAACTGAAAGCATTTCCTCCTAGATCAGGAAAAAAGACAAGGATGTCCATTCTCACCACTATTATCCAACATATTAGCAGTTTTGGAAGTCCTAGCCATGGCAATAAGAGAAGAAAAATAAATGAAAAGGACTCTAAAATGAAAAAGAAGTAAAATTGTCACTGTCTGCAGATGACATGATACTATACATAGAAAATCCTAAAGATGTCACCAGAAAACTACTGTGCTTAGTCAATCAGTTGTATCGAACTCTTTGTGACCTCATGGACTGCAGCCTGCCAGGTTCCTCTGCCCATGGGGATTCTCCAGGCCAGAATACTGGAGTGGGTTGCCATGCCCCCCTCTAGAGGATCCTCCCAATCCAGGGATCGAACACAGGTCTACCTCATTGCAGGTGGATTCTTTACCATCTGAGCCACCATGGAAGCCCTAAGAAAACTACTAGAGCTAATCAATGAATTTGGTAAAATTACAGGATACAGAATTAATGCAAATCTGGTCCTGGACTTTTGTTTGTTTGGAATTAATGCACAGAAGTCTCTTGCATTCTTCATGACACTTTGGACTATAGCCCACCAAGCTCCTCTGTCTATGAGATTTTAGACTAGAATACTGGAGTGTTTGCTATGACCAGTGCCTTCTCTTGGCAAAAATCTGTTACCCTTTGCCCTGCTTCATTTGTACTCCAAGGTCAAACTTGCCTGTTATTCCAGGTATCTCTTGACTTCCTACTTTTACATTCCTAGGCAAAAAAATGGACATCGTTTTAGGTGTTAGTTCTAGAAGGTCTTGTAGGTCTTCATAGACATGTTCAACTGCAGCATTAGTGGTTGGGGGCATAGACTTGGATTACTATGATATTGAATGGTTTGCACTGGAAATGAATCAAGATCATTCTGTCGTTTTTGAGATTGCACTGCATTTCAGACTCTTTTGTTGACTATGAGGGCTACTGCATTTCTTCTAAGGGATTCTTGCCCCCCGTAGTAGATATAATGGTCATCTGCATTAAATTTGCCCATTCTGGTCCACTGATTCCTAAAATGTTGATGTTCACTCTTGCCATCTGTTTGACTGCTTCCAATTAACCTTGATTCATGGACCTGAATTCCAGGTTCCTATGTAATATTGTTCTTTATAGTATCGGACTTTACTTTCACCACAAGACACGTCTACAGCTGGGCATCATTTCCACTTTGGTTTGGCCTCTTCATTCCTTCTGGGAACTTTCTCTGCTCTTCTCCAGTAGAAGACACCTACCAACCTAGGGGGTTGGGTTGATCTTTCAGCGTCCTATCTTTTAGCCTTTTCATACTGTTCATGGGGTTCTCAAGGCAAGAGTGCTGAAGTGGTTTGCCATTCCCTTTTCCAGTGGAACACATTTTCTCAGAACTCTCCACCATGATCCATCCATCTTGGGTGACCCTACATGGCATGGCTCATAGTTTCATTGGGTTATAGAAATCTGTGATCCATGTGATCATTTTGGTTAGTTTTCTGTGACTGTGGTTTTCATTCTCTCTGCTCTCTGATGAAGGATAAACTTATCTTGAGGATGAGGGGCTTGTGGAAGCTTCCTGATGGGAGGGACTGGCTGTGAGGAAAACTGGGTGTTGCTCTGGTGGGTGGGGCCGTGCTCATTAAATTTTTAATCCAATTTTCTACTGATGGGGGGTGGGGGCGGGGGGTGGGACCTGAGGCCAAAGTATGGTCCGGGTATGGTGGTAATTTTGACCTCGAACAAAAGGACTTATGCCAGCATGCTGCACCCCCAGGACTGCCGCCGTCAGTGCCCTGACCCTGTGGCAGGCCACTTTTGACTCACACCTCCACCAGAGACTCCCAAACACTCACAGGCAAGTCTGGCTCAGTCTCTTGTGGGGGTCACCGCTCCTTTCTCCTGAGCCCTGATGTGCACAAGGTTTTGTTGTGCCCCAGAAGAGTCTCTTTCTCTCCCTTTGTTGTGCCCCAGAAGAGTCTCTTTCTCTCCCCAGTCTTGTGGAAGTTCTGTAATCAAATCCCGCTAACTTCCAAAGTCAGATTCCCTTGGGATTCTTAGTCCCTTTGCCAGATCCCCAAGTTAAACTGGAAGTCTGTTGTGGGGCCTAGAAGTTTTGCAACAGTGTGAGAACTTCTTTGGTATAATCGCTCTTCAGTTTGTAGATTACCCACCCGGTAGCTCTAGAGTGAGGCTAATGCACTCCGCTTTAAGAGGACTTACACCATACGCCAGGCCTCCCAGGCTGCTGCTGCCCGGTCCCCATAGCAGGTCACTGCTCCACAGGACATCATCAAACACTCAAAGGCGGGTCTGGCTCAGTCTCTTGTGGGGTCACTGCTCCTTTCACTGGGTCCTGGTGCCCACAAGGTTTTGTTTGTGTCCTCCAAAAATCTCTGGTAGGTATGAGGTTTGATTTTAAACGTGATTTGTGCCCCTCCTACTGTCTTGTTGCAGCTTCTCCTTTGTCCTTGGACATAGGGTGTTTTTGTTTTTTTTTTGGAACTCCTTATTGCAAAATTCAGACTTAAATGGAAAAAAGGAGGGAAAAACCACTAGGCCATTCAGGTATGACCTACATAAAATCCCTTATATATGTTATATATATACCATATACATGTTATATATGTATGTATATGTATATGTATGTATACATATGCATGTGTGTGTGTGTGTGTATATATATATATATACGTGCGTGTGTGTGTGTGTGTGTATATATATATACACACACACACAGTGGAAGTGACAAATAGAGTCAAGGGATTAGACCTGGTAGACAGAGCACCTGAAGAACAATGGACAGACTTCATAACATTGTGCAGGAGGTGGTGATCAAAACAATCCCCAAGAACTAGAAATGCAAAAAGTCAAAATGGTTGTCTGAGAAGACCTCTCAAATAGCTGAGAAAAGAAGTGCAAAGCAAATGAGAAAAGGAAAGATATACTCATCTGAATACAGAGTTCCAAAGAATAGCAAGGAAAGATAAGAAAGCCTTAAGTAAACAATGCAAATGAACTAGAGAAAAACATTAGAATGGGAAAGTCTAGAGATCACTTCAAGAAAATTAAAGATACCAAGGGAATATTTAATGCAAAGATGGGCACAACAAAAGAAAGAAATGGTAGGGACCTAACAGAAACAGAAGGGATTAAGAAGAGGTGGCAAGACTATACAGAAGAGCTATACAAAAAAAGGTCTTAATGACCCAGACAAGCACAATGGTTTAGGCACTCACCTAGAGCCAGACATCCTGGAGTGTGAAGTCAGGTGGGCCTTAGGAAGCACTACTACAAACAAGCCTAGTGGAGGTGATGGAATCCCAGCTGAGCTATTTCAAATCCTAAAAGATGATTCTATTAAAGTGCTGCACTCAATATACCAGCAAATAAGGAAAACTCAGCAGTGGTCACAGGACTGGAAAAGGTCAGTTTTCATTCCAATCCCAAAAAACAGCAATGACAAACAATGTTCAAATTACTGCACAATTGCACTCATTTTGCATGCTGACAAGATAATGCTCAAAACCCTTCATGTTAGATTTCAACATAAATTCCAGATGTACAACTGTAGCAACATCTGTTGGATCATAGAAAAAGCAAGGGAATTCCAGAAGGACATCTACTTCTGCTTCACTGACGATGCTAAAGCCTTTGACTCTCTGGATGACAACAAACTGTGGAAAATTCTTAGAGAGATGGGAATACCAGACCACCTTACCCGCCTTCTGAGAAACCTGTATGCAGGTCAAGAAGCAACACTTGGAACTGGACATGGAACAACAAACTGGTTCCAAATTGGGAAAGGAGTACGTCGAGACTGTATATTGTCACACTGCTTATTTCACTTCTATGTAGAGTACATCATTCAAAATGCCAGGCGGGATGAAGCACAAGCTGGAATCAAGATAGCCAGGAGAAATATCAATAACCTCAAACATACAGATGATACCACACTAATGGCAGAGAACAAAGAGGAACTAAAGAGCCCCTTGATGAAAGTGAAAGGGGAGAGTGAAAAAACTGACTTAAAATTCAACATTCAGTAAACTAAGGTCATGGTATCTGGTCCTACCACTTCAGGGCAAATAGATGGGGGAAAACAGAAACAATGACAGATTTTACTTTCTTGGGCTCAAATCACTGTGAATGGTGACTGCAGCCACAAAATTAAAATACACTTGCTCTTTGGAAGAAAAGCTATGACTAACCTAGACAGCATACTAAAAAGCAGAATCATCACTTTGCCAACAAAATCTGTCTAGTCAAATCTATGTTTTTTCCAGTAGTCATGTATGGATGTAATAGTTGGACCATAAAGAAGGCTGAGCACTTTAGAATTGATGCTTTCTAACTGTTGTGCTAAAGACTCTTGAGAGTCCCTTGGACACCAAGGAGATCAAACCAAGTCAATCCTAAAGGAAATCAACACTGAATATTCATTGGAAAGACTGATGCTGAAGCTTCCGTCCTTTAGGCCAGCTGATACAAAGAGGTGACTCACTGGAAAAGACCCAGATGCTGGGAAAGATTGAGGGCAGGAGGAGAAGGGGAAGATACAGGATGAGATAGTTGGATGGCATCATCAACTCAATGGACATGCGTTTGAAACAGTGAAAGATAGGGAAGCCTGGCATGCTGCAGTCCATGGGGTGGCAAAGAGTTGGACACCACTGAACAACTGAACAACAGCATCATACTGGACTGGGTTACCATTTCCTCTTCCAGAGAATCTTACTGACCCAGGGTTCAAACCTGCATCTCCTGCATTGGGAGGCAGATTCTTCATCTACTGAGCCACTGGGGATGCCATTCTTACACTAACAATGAAAGACCAGAAGGAAAAATTAAGGAAAAAATTCCAATTACCACTGCAACCAAATGAATAAAATTCCTGGGAATAAACCTACCTTAAGAGGCAAAAGGTCTGTACTCAGAAAACTATAAAATACTGATGAAATACATCAGAGATGACACAAATACATGGAGATATAGTCCATGTTCTTGGAATGAAAGAATCAATATTGTGAAAATGACTATACTACCCAAAGCAATCTGCATATTCAGTGCAATCTCTATCAAATTATCAATGGCATTTTCCAGATAATTAGAACAACAAAAAAACTCTGTACAACTTATATGGAAACACAAAAGACCCTGAATAGAAAAAGCAATCTTGAGAAAGAAAAACTGGGCTAGAGGAATCAGGCTCCCAGACTTCAGACTATAAAACAAAGCTACAGTAATCAAGACAGTAGGATATGGGCACAAAAATAAAAATATAAATCAATGGAACAGGATAGAAAGCCTGGAGATAAACCCACACACCTGTGTCACCTAATCTATGCATCTATGCACTGTTGTCACCTAGCTAGACCTATGATTGTTAGACAAGAATATACAATGGAGAAAAGACAGCCTCTTCAATAAGTGGTGCTGGGAAAACTAGACAGCTACATGTAAATGAAATTAGAACACTTCCTTCTACCATACACGAAAATAAACTCAAAATGGATTAAAGACATAAATATAAGGCCAGACACTCTAAAACTTTACAGCAATATCTTTTTTGACCCACTTCCTAGAGTAATGAAAATAATCAATTGTGATCTAATTAACGGAAGCTTTTACATAGCAAAGGAAACCACGAAAAAGATGAAAAGACAACTCTCAAATGGGAGAAAAAATTGCAAGTGAAGCAACTGACAAAGGATTAATCTCCAAAACATACAAGCAGCTCATGCATTTCAGTGCGGGGGGCGGGGGGAAGAATTTAAAAATGGGGAGGAAGAACTAAACAAACATTTCTCCAAAGACGACGTCGATGGATAACAAACACATGAAAAAGATGCTCAACATCTCTCATTGTTAGAGAAACGCAAATCAAAACTCTACGAGGGGCTTCCCTGGTGGCTCAGTGGCAAAGAATCTGCCTGCCAATGCACGAGGCGTGAGTTCAATCCCTGTTCCAGGCGGATCCCACATGCAACTAAGCCTCTGCAACACATTAGTGAGCCTGTGCTCTACATCCTGGGAGCTGCAACTACTGAAGCCCACGTACCCCTAAGCCTGTGCTCTGCAGCAACAGAAAAGTGAAATGAGAAGCAGCTAGAGAGTAGCCCCCTCTGGCCACAAATTAGAGAAAAGCCTGTGCAGCCATGAAGAACCAATGCAGCCAAAATAAACAAATTTATAAAAATTTACTTGAGGAAGCGATACCAAAATCAGGTTGATTGTCTTCTTCGCAGCTGATGATGGAGAAGCTCTATACAGTTGGCAAAAACAGGACCGGGAGATTACTGTGGCTCAGTTCATCAGCTCCTTATTGCAAAGATGAGGCTTAAATTGAAGAAAGTAGGGGAACTACTAGGCCATTCAGGTATGACCTAAATAAAATCCCTTATGATTATACACTGGAAGTGACAAATAGATTCAAAGGATTATATCTGGTAGAGTGCCTGAAGAAATATGGAGGTTCATAACACTGTACAGTAGGCATTGACCAAAACCATCCCAAAGAAAAAGAAGGTGAAATGCTTGTCTCAGGAGGCTTTACAAATAACTGAGAAAAGAAGACAAGTGAAAGACAAAGGAGAAAGGGAAAGATAGACCCCACTCAATACAGAATTCCAGAGAATAGCAAGGAGAGATAAAGTCTTCTTAAGTAAACAATGCAAAGAAATAGAGAAAAACAATAGAATGGGAAAGACCAGAAATCTCTTCAAGAAAATTGGAGATATTAAGGGAATATTTCAAGCAAGGATAAACATAATAAACGACAGAAATTTTAAGGACCTAACAGAAGCAGGAAATATCAAGAGGTGGTGAGAATACACAGAGCTATATATAAAAAGTCTTAATAACCACGATGGTGGGGTCACTCATGTAGAGCCGGACCTCCTGGAATGCGAAGTCAAGTGGGCCTTAGGAAGAATTACTATGAACAAAGCTAGTGAAGGTGATGGAATTCCAGCTAAGCTATTTAAAATCCTAAAAGATAAGATGCTGTTAAACTGCTACACACAATATGTCAGCAAATTTCGAAAACTCAGCAGCGGCCATTGGACTGGAAAAGGTTAGTTTTCATTCCAATCCCAAAGATGGGCAACGCCAAAGAATGTTCAAACTACCATGCAATTGTGCTCATTTCACATGCTAGCAAGGTTATGCTCAAAATCCTTTAACCTAAGGTTCAGCAGTACTTGAACCAAGAAGTTCCAGACGTGCAAGCTGGGTTGTGAAGAGGGAGAGGAACCAGAGATAAAACTGCCAATATTTATTGGATCATAGAGAAAGCAATGGAATTCCAGAAAATCATCAACTTCTCCTTCATTGACTATGCTAAATCCTTCCACTGTGTAGATCACACACACACACACACACACACACACACACAAATTCTTAATAAGATGGGAATACCAGACCATCTTTCTTGTCTTACTTCTTGAGAAGCCTGTATGTAGTAGACAAAGCAGCAGCAGTTACAACTGGACATGGAACAACTGACTGGTTCAAAATTGGGAAAGGAGTATAATAAGGCTGTATATTGTCACCCTGCTTATTTAACTTATATGCAGAGTACATTAGGCAAAATGCCGTCCTAGATGAATCACAAGCTGGAATCAGAATTGCTGGGAGAAATATCAACCACCTCAGATATGCAGATGAGACCGTTCTGATGGCAGAAAGTGAAGAGGAACTAAAGAACCTCTTGATGAAGAGTGAAAGAAGAAACAGCTGGCTTAAACCTCAGCGTTCAAAACCAAAGATCATAGCATCTTGTCCCATCACTTTGTGGAAAACAGAAGGGGAAAAATTGCAAACAGTGACAGACTTTCTTTTCTTGGGCTCCAAAATCACCACAAATGGTGACTGTAGCCATGAAATTAAAAAGACCCTTGCTCCTTGGAAGGAAAGCCATGACAAACCTAGACAGCGTATTAGAAAGCAGAGACATCACTCTGCTGACAAAGGTCTGTATAGTCAAAGCTATGGTTTTACTAGTAGTCATGTATGGATTTTGAGAGTTGGACCATAAGGCAGGCTAAGGGCTGAAGAATTGATACTTTCAAGTTATGGTCCTGGAGAAGACTCTTGAGAGTCTCTTAGACAGCAAGGAGATGAAACCGGTCAATCCTAAAGGAAATCAATCCTGAATATTCATTGGAAGGCCTGATGCTGAAGCTCCAATACTTTGGCCACCTGACTGAAGAGCTGACTCATTAGAAAAGACCCCGATGCTGTGAAAGATTGAAGGCAAAAGGAGAAGAGGGTGGCAGAGGATGAGATGGTTGGATAGCATCACTGATTCAATTGAAATGAATTTGAGTAAACTCTAGGAGAGACTGAAGGACAGGGAAGCCTGGCATGCTGCTGTCCATACCCTTGTAAAGGGGTATTGTCCCTTGTAAAGGGACAGACACGACTTAGTGATTGAACAACAACATCATAAGGTATCAACTCACATGGTGAGAATCGCATAATCAAAAAAAATCTATAAACAATAAATGCTGGAGAGACTGTAGAGAGAAGGGAACCCTCTTATACTGTTGGGATACAGCTACTGTGGAGAAGAGTCTGGAGGTTCCGTAAGAAACTAAAAAAAACTACCACATTTATGCAGAGAAAATCAGAATTCAAAAAAATGCGTGCAACCCAAATGTTCATTGCAGCACTGTTTACAGCAGCCAGCACATGACAGTAACATAAATATCCATCAAAAGAGTAATGGATAAAGAAGATGTAATACATATATACAGTGGAATAGTACTCAGCTATACTCCAACAGGTTCAGGTGTGCATGTAGTCAGAGTGGACTCTTAGCATCATCACTGTCCTCTTTTCTAACAAGGTCCTCTAGGCAATGGCCGCCAAGGCTTGCTGTACTAAAGTTAATATGCAACTAAGTCCTTTATTTTCTGTTCAGTTCAGTTCCGTCGCTCAGTCATGTCCAACTCTTTGTGACTCCATGGACTGCAGCATGCCAGTCTACGCTCATCAAGAAGAGGCTTCCCAGGCCAGTCACAAGGATGATCAATATGAAGGCCAATACGTATGTCAGTAACAATAGTTAAATACAAATTTTGGGTACAACTCTGCACTGGGTGATTTAAGAGAAAATGAACATATAGTTTAAGATAAAGTTTAAGGATAAAGTTTAGGATAACATTCAGGATGTAACGACTTCATATGTTGCTTCTTGACCTGCATACAGATTTCTCAGGAGGCAGGTAAGGTGGTCTTGTAGGCCCATCTCTTTAAGAATTTTCCACAGTTTGTTGTGATCTACACAGTCAAATCAAATACTTTGGCATAATCAGTAAAGCAGTAGTAGATGTGTTTCTGGAACTCTCTTGCTTTTTCGATGATCCAGCAGATGTTGGCAATTTAATCTCTGTTTCCTCTGCCTTTTCTAAATCCAGCTTGAACATCTGGAAGTTCATGGCTCATGTACTGTTAACGCCTGGCTTGGAGAATTTTGAGCATTACTTTGCCAGCACTGAGGTGAGGGCAATTACGTGGTAGTTTTAACTTTTTGGCATTGCCTTTGTGATTGGAATGAAAACTGACCCTTTCCAGTCCTGTGGCCATTGCTGAGTTTTCCAAATTTGCTGGCATATTGAGTGCAGCACTTTCACAGCATCATCTTTTAGGATTTGAAATAGCGCATCACCTCCACTAGCTTTGTTTGATGTTTCCTAAGGCCCACTTGACTTTGCATTTCAGGGTGTCTGGGTCTAGGTTAGTGATCACATCATCGTGGTTATCTGGGTCATGAAGATCTTTTTTGTATAGTTCTTCTGTGTATTCTTGCCACCTCTCTTCTTAATATCTTCTTCTGTTAGGTTTATCCATACCATTTCTGTCCTTTATTGAGCCCATCTTTGCATGACATGTTCCCTTGGTATCTCTAATTTTCTTGAAGAGATCTCTAGTCTTTCCCATTCTATTGTTTTCCTCTATTTCTTTGCATTGACCACTGAGGAAGACTTTCTCTCTCCCTGTTATTCTTTGGAACTCTGCATTCAGATGGGTATAGCTTTCCTTTTCTCCTTTGTCTTTAGCGTCTCTTCTTTTCTCAGCTATTTGTAAGGCCTCCTCACACAACCATTTTACCTTGTTGCATTTCTTTTTCTTGAGGATGGTCTTGATCACTGCCTTTCGTACAATGTCATGAACCTCCATCCATAGTTCATCAGGCACACTATCAGATCCAGTTCCTTGAATCTATTTGTCACTTTTACTGTATAATTGTAAGGGATATTATTTAGGTTATACCTGAATAGTCTAGTGATTTCTCCTACTTTCTTCAATGTATGTGAATTTTGCAATAAGGAGTTCATGATCTGAGCCACAGTCAGCTCCCGGTCTTGTTTTTGCTGACTGTATAGAGCTTCTCCATCTTTGCCTGCAAAGAATATACTCACTCTGATTTCAGTACTGACCATCTGGTGATGTCTCTTGTGTTGTTGGAAGAGGGTGTTTGGTATGACCAGGGCATTCTCTTAGCACAACTCTCAGCCTTTGCCCTGCTTCATTTTGTACTCCAAGGCCAAATTTGCCTGTTACTCCAGGTATTTCTTGACTTCCTACTTTTGCATTCCAGTCCCCTATAATGAAAAGGACCAAAAATAGAGAAAATGACATCTTTTTTGGATGTTAGTTCAAGAAGGTCTTCTAGGTCTTCTTCATAGAACCATTCAACTTCAGCTTCTTCAGCATTAGTGGTTGGAGCATAGAATTGGATTACTGTGACACTGAATGGTTTGCCTTGGAAGTGAACTGAGATCGTTCATTTTTGAGACTGCACCCAACAACCGCATTTCGAACTCTCTTGTTGACTATGAGGGCTACTCCATTTCTTCTAAGGGATTCTTGCCCACAGTAGTAGATATGATGTCATTGGAATTAAATTCGCCCATTCCAGTCCACTTTATTTTGTGGACTCCTAAAATGTCGATATTCACTCTTGCCATCTCCTGTTTGACCACTTTCAATTTACCTTGATCCGTGGACCTAACATTCCAGGCTCCTATGAAGTATTGTTCTTTACAGCATCGGACTTTACTTCCATCACCCGTCACATCCAGAACTGGGCGTTGTTTTCACTTAGGCTCCATGTCTTCATTGTTTCTGGAGTTATTCCTCCACTCTTCTCCAGTAGCATATTGGGCACCTAGTGACCTGGGGCATTCATCTGTCAGTGTCCTATCTTTTTGCCTTTTCATACTGTTCATGGGGTTCTCAAGGTAACAATGCTGAAGTGGTTTGCCATTCCCTTCCCTCACGGACCATGTTTTGTTAGAACTCTCCACCATGACCCGTCCGTCTTGGGTGGCCCTACGTGGCTTGGCTCATAGTTTCATTGAGTTAGACAAGGCTGTGGTCCATGTGATCAGTTTGAGTAGTTTTCTGTGATTGTAGTTTTCATGCAGTCTGCCCTCTGATAGATAAGAAGTTTATGGAAGCTTCCTAATGGCAGAAACTGACTCGGGGGGGGGGGGGCGGGGTGGGCGGGGCGGGGGGGGGAAACTGGGTCTTGTTCTGATGGGCGGGGCCATGTTCAGTAAGTCTAATCCAACTTTGTTGATGGGTGGGGCTGTATTCCCTCCCTGTTGTTTGACCTGAGAGCAAACTTGGTAGGGGTAATGAAGATAACGGTGATCTCCTTCAAATGTCTTGGGCACACACTGTTGTACTCAGTGTCCCTGACCCTGCAGCAGGCCATTGTCAACCCGTACCTCCACCAGACTCCTGGACACTGACAGGCAAGTCTGGGTCAGTCTCTTGTGGGGTAGATTTTCTGCAGTTGGGAAGTATTAGAGTAAACCAATTTAGTCATGATATGCCACCCTAAGGGCAGGATTCTGTTTCGTAGAATTCTTGGTTGCAAACCCCGACTTAAACTGGTTTGAAATCATGGCACATTTATATCCTTACCAGGGCTCTGATCAGGCAGGTCCTTATGAACAATGACATCATAATATTAGAGTATCACCAAATAATATTAGAGTATCACTCCTCTTTACTGAAAAGCCAATAAGCAGGCCTGGTTGGTGGAAAGGAAAATTTGCTTTATTTCAGATGCCGGTCACTAGGGTTGGGGGAGGGCAGATATCGTGGAAACTAGTGAGGCAGAAGCTTTTTTTTAGACAAAAGTGGAGGACAGCGACACATAGAAACAGCAGTCAGTTCCGACAGTTATCTTTAAATTGGTCCCGGTCGTCTGCCAAACGTCATCTTGGTAATTTCAGGTACAGTTAATCTTCAGATCCAGGGTCCATTTGTTCCCATTTCTTTGAGGCCAGTTCTTGGAATGGTGGCAGCTTATGTCATGGGTACAGTCTGGTCATCATGTAATTAATTTTTCACCCTAGCGTTTTAGTATCTATAAGACAGCTCATAGGATATGGCTCAGAATATTACCTATACCCTTGAGAAAGAACTAAAGTTCCTTGACTATACTTACTGACTACATTGTCGTTATTTGGTCTCCTTGTTTTCCTTTGTTTCCACATTTCCCACTCCTCAAATTACACTTATTTATTTGACTACAGTTTTCCACAGACAAAAGACAAGTAAATGACATGGGGTGGGGGTGGGGGCGGGCAAGTACCACAGGGTCCTGCTGTTTCAATAATCCCTAGCACCAGCCTGGAATTATTGGTCACGGCTTTTACTATCCTGAAATTTAAAAAATCAGAATAAAACAGGCACCAAAATAGCAGAGTTGGGAGATGAAAAACAAAGAAAGCTGATGCTAACTTGCAATACTTATCTCCTTTTAAATAACCCTAAGTCTGCAACCTTCCTTTTCTGTGCTTTGTGACGTATTTATCTTGCAAGCAATAGATTTAATTCATAGAAAGCAGCAAACCCAGACTGGATCTGCATGTCACCTGGTGACCTGGAATGAAGCAGACATATCTGGAATTGAAGCTTTCCCGATACACACAGACCAGGCCTGTCCGAAGTTTATCACCAAGCCTTTGGTGGTGACATACTGCAGATTATGTCCACAAGGAATGAACTGTGATTAGAGGTTTGAAACTTTCAAGGCCATCTCCAGGAAGGGGACAGCAGCTGGAGACTGCATTCAATCTCTAATGACTCAATCAACCGTGCCGGTGTAATGGGGCTTCCATGACAACCCCTGTAGGACTGGAGTTTGCAGGTTGGTTAGCAAGAACTCATACACATGCCTGGAGGGTGGTGCACCATAACTCCATGGGAGCACAAGATCCTGCAGTTGGGACCCAAGTACACATCTCTTATCTATTTATAGCCTTTAATTTTTTTATAATTAAGCCAGAAATCTAGTAAGTAAAAAAAAAAAAAAAATCAACATTGGTTATTTCTCTTAGCTACATACAGGCTTCATCATTTCAACCATACACATGGCCAAAAGTGTAGCCCAAACAAGTACAGTAGGCAATGGATTTTATCCCCTTTGCATGACGAGAAAATCTAGCAAGCTTTTAATCAACTTAATAAAGCCTCAGTGGAGAAACTTCAAATCACCACCAATGGAAGAGAAAATTATTTTCCCCCTAAAATCCACGCTCCCATCATCTCCACAGAGCTCCACTACTGCAAGTATGGTTAACCACCCTGTGTTTCAACAAGCTCACTCAATGGGGATGGAAAACTCATTACCACGTGCTGCCACCAAGTTACCAGCTGTTCCTCAGTCCTGTCCGACTCTTTGCAACCCCATGATCTGCAGAACGCCAGGCTTCCCTGTCCCATCAACTCCCGGAGCTCGCTCAAACTCATATTCATTGATTCTATGACATCATCCCCCCAGCTCATTCTCTGTTGTCCCCTTCTCCTGCCATCAATCTTTCCCAGTTACCAAGGTCTTTGCTCAGCTATTAGTTCTCCGCATCAGGTGTATTGGCTAATTAACTTCCACAGAAAAGCTCTCTTCTTGAAAGGGGGAATACTTGGTACTACCCATGATTTCACTGAGGCTTTCCTGATGGCTCAGACAGTCAAGAGGCTGCCTGCACTGCAGGAGACCTCGGTTCAATCCCAGTGTCACCAAGAGCCCCTGGAGAAGGGACTAGCAACCTGGTCCAGTACGCTTGCCTGGAGAACTCCAGGGACAGAGGAGCCTAGCTTGGCAGAGCAGGACACAACTGAGTGACTCACACACACACACACACACCCGGAAAAAGCCGTGTGGATGCTTATAATCAGTCAGGCCTCTTAACCCAAAAAGACCTAACTCGTCTGTGTGCAGCACTCTTTTTGAGCAGTTAGTGGCTCTGAAAAGAGCCTTTGGGGTCAAAATTATCAATCACGTGCACAGAAGAATCTAGGCACGCTCTCCACGAATTCGCCGTGCCAGCTGAATATCCTTAGGCATGATGGTGACACGCTTAGCATGGATGGCACATAGATTGGTGTCTTCAAAGAGACTGACTAGATACGACTCACAAGCCTCCTGCAGTGCCATCACAGCGCAACTCCGGAAGCACAGATCGGTTTTTAAATCCTGTGCAATCTCCCGCACCAGGCGCTGAAACGGCAACTTCTCAATCAGAAGTTCGGTAGACTTCTGGTAGCGGCGGATCTCGCGCAGTGCTACGGTTCCAGGCCGATAGCGATGTGGCTTCTTCACGCCACCGGCGGCTGGGGCACTCTGGCCAGCAACTTTGGTAGCTAGCTGCTTACGATGTACCTTGCCACCAGTGGACTCGCGGGCAGTTTGCTCCGTTCGAGCCATGCCGCTGTCGCTTCCACCACCTAGAGGAAAGCAGCCGTTACAGCCTTCCCCGTCCCCCTCCGACCGACGTGCCGGACCGCCGAAGCCTGCCCTCTTTTATAGAGGGTGTAGCCTTCCCATTGGCCAATTGCTGGGTGGCGTGAGGGCAGGCTAAGCTCTGATTGGTCCATGGAGGCATACAACATGGGCGCCTGCCCCTTATTTTCGGCATGCGAGGGCTTGGCCTCACAGGCTGGCGTCTTGGAGCTCGCAGGGTTGCTCGGAGACCAAGTGGGTCTGAGTTGGATCAGGGTGGGCATCAGGTCTGGGTTCAGGTGGGTGTCATTGCGTGTGATGCATCTCCGCGTACTGCTCCCTTGTTTTTCTTCAGCATTCTCTTCCTCCCCTATGGGCTGAGGGAAGAAAGTTCTACAAGCTTACACTCTGCATTTGGCCTGTAGGTAGTGACAATTTGAATTTTCTTGATGGTTAAAGGAATTCCCTCAATCGTTGTGCCCTGCAGTGACCCATCTTCGCCAAATGACACTGACGACACCCAAGATGGGGGTGGGGAGGTGGGGGCGGGGGGTGGGGGAGGGGTGGGGAGTGGGCGAAGCAGAAAGAACAGGAAGTAGAGGACCTAAGGGAGGACCTCTGGCAGGAAACTGCCCCCACCCCCCAAAGGTATACCCTCTTCCCTGATTGGCTTTGGGCACATGCTATTTGCATTCCTTTCCCTGATTGGTGGCAGGTAGAAGCCCTATTTTGCATAAAGCTGAAAACAAGGGGAGGAGTCAGCACGGATCTAAAGGAAAAACCAAGCAGGATCTGGACCTTTCCAGGGTTGGTCCTCCCGCCTGTCTTGACAGTGTATTATCTGTTACATTTTTAATAAAGTTGTGTTTGCCTGAGCTCTTACTGGGCCATAACTAGCCTGCTATTTCAAACTGTTGCTATACCAGAGGAAAGCTGAGATAATCCTAAGTGCTTGAGCTGTAGTTAATTTGGTGTTTCAAATCTCTTATGTTGGGAACCTGCTGAGAGAAATAAACCAGCCTGACAGTTCTGAACAAGATGCTTATCTGCTCAGCTGTGTTTCAGTATCCTATCTCCGAGCCCTAACCTGGGAACTGGCTGGGCTCAGGAGTGAAGCCTTCCCTGACCTACCGTCCCATCAACTGCCCTGGCATTCCACTTTCTCATACTGGATAATCTTCCTAGTCTTGCTCACTTCTCAGTGTAAAAGAAGATCCTTCACTACCTAAACCTGTGAGAGGCTTATAGACCTTAAAGACATAGCTGAAGGATTAGTTTTAAACTAGACACTTGAAAAACAGCTGATGCGAGAGCATTCTGATGTCACCTTACTGAAAACGGGAGTTAAAAGTCCCGCGTGAAAGATGCCTGCCCTATGCAAGAAAGTCTTGTCATCGAGGATGAAATATTAAGACCAAAGAGGATTCTGCAGAAACTGACCTTATTAAGATAATTCCTGCCTTCTTGTAGCCTCCCAGGTATAATTTAGTCATTTTCCCATAATTGCCTTTGTTCCATCTAACACGAAAGCATTTCGGTTTTGTCGGTGGGTATTCATTTCCTTATGAGGGCTCCTGAGTCATGGTGGAACTTTCATGCTTTTCTCTTATTAATTCATCTTCTGTTAACAGAGCCCCAGCTAAGAAGTAAGATGGGTAGAAGAAAGAATTTTCCTTTGCTATTGCAATAGCCCTTTCCCCTCCCTTGCAATAATCTTTTCAAATGAAAGTCTCTGCTTACTATATCTGGATTTTTTTTTTTTTTTTTCATTTGACAGTGATTCTTGCACAGAGTCCTGCCACCCTCAAGTCAGGAGTGGTTGGCTCGGAGAGAGGCAGAAGGACCAGAGGGACCATCCCAAGCAAGCCCTGGTGTGCATGATGTGGGTCTGACTAGGGACAGACTCTTCATCTGATTAACACACTGGTTAATCTCCTCAAAGCCGTCACTCATTTGGAATAGGCAGTGTCAGAATCTCTGCATGTTCCCAGGGTTAAAGGGAATGATGACGGATGGGTGGATGATGGTAGTTTGGTAAAGCTCAGACTATTTAAAAATATTTTTAATGCATAAAGTGGAATGCCTCAGAATGTTTTTAAATGCGTAAAATTTTTTTAAAATACAAAGAATCAATTATATTGAAGTTAGCAAAATGCAAACTATCAAAATATAAATTTGTCACATCATTATAAGTGTGTATTTTTATCAATGATTAAACAGCTTCTAGTTGGGGAAGACTTACAACTACTATCATTTCAAAGTAGTTATGAACATTAAAGATATTTAGAAATCTCTGTCATGGCTGTACTATGATATGATTCCATACGCTACCCTCTATTTAGCATACCAATTTTATAGTGATTTTCCTAGAGTTTGAAATGCAGGTTTATAGCCAATCTCAGTCCACTTTCAAATGACACTATTTCACTTCATGGGCTAGTAGTGCAGGTAACTTATAAATAGGAATAACAGAATATTACCATTTCCTCCCTTCCATCTCTAACATTGCTGTCATTATCACCCAATCTATTGTTGCCATTATTATTTGAAGTTATCAGTTATTAAGAATAGATAAATATTTTTTTTGAGCTGTGTCAAAGATGATATATGTCAAAGAGTATACTGTCAATGTTTTCCTCTGAGAGCTTTATAGTTTCTGGCCTTACATTTCAATCTTTAATCCATCTTGAGTTTATTTTTGTGTATAGTGTTAGAAAGTGTTCTATTTTCATTGTTTTACATGTAGCTGCCCAGTTTTCCCAGCACCACTTATTGAAGAGGCTGTCTTTTCTCCATTGTATATTCTTGCCTCCTTTGTCGAAGATAAGATGCCCACAGACGCTTGGGTTTATCTCTGGGCTTTCTATCTTGTTCCATTGCTCTGCATTTTTAGTTTTGCAGCAATACCATACTGTCTTAATGACTGTAGCTTTGCAGTATAATCTGAAGTCAGGAAGGTTGATTCCTCCAGCTCCATTCTTCTTTTTCAGGACTGCTTTGTCTATTTGGGGTCTTTGATTTTCTCCTTCACTTCTGATGAATTATTTTGTTGGATACTAATTTCTAGGTTAGTGATTTTTTTTTAAATATAATAATTTGTATATATGTCATGCCACACTTTCTTTCATGATTTCTGATGAGAAGTCTTAACTTCATCTGTAGTTATTGTTGCCCCATCCCCACACCACCGCCCGCACCTCCCCCCCCCCCCCAACCCTGCCCTGGTTCTTTCAAGGTGTTTTCATCTTTGATTTTCTGTAATGGAATGTAATGTGCCTCAGCGTAGATTTCTTTTTTACTGGTGGTCTCTGAACCCCCTGGATCTGTGGTTTAGTCTCCATCATTTTGGAAAATTCTCAACCATTATTCAAATAGTTCTTCTACTCTCTTTTCTCTTTCTGCTATTCTAATTACAGGTATGCTACAGCTTTTGTAATTATCCCAATCTTAGAATATTCTATTTTCTATTCATTGTTATTATTCCTTTTTCATTTTGGATTTCAGTTGGGAGATTTCTAATGACATTTCTTCAAGCTCATGGATTCTTTTCTAGACTGTAGAAAGTTGGCTAATGAGCCCATCAAAGGCAGTCTTCATTTGTTACAGTGTTTTCAATTTCTCACATTCCCTTTTGATACTTTCTTAGCATTTGCCCTCTACTTTATCCATTAGAGCCCTTAACATCTTTGTCACAGTTTAAAAATTCTGGTCTGAAAGATAATTCCAACACTTGTGTCCTATCTGAGTCTGGTTCTATGCTTATTTAAATCAATCTGGACTGTTGGGTTTTGTTTTTTGTTTTTGTATTTTTTTTTTTTGCTGGGAAAGACTGAAAGACTAGCAAATCTCTTCAAGAAAATGGGCACAATAAAGGAGAGAAATGGTATGGACCTAACAGAATCAGAAGATACTAAGAAAAGGTGGCAAGAATACACAAAAAGTGAAAGTGAAGTCATTCAGTCGGGTCCGCCTCTTTGCAACCCCATGGACTGTAGCCTATCAGGCTTCTCCATCCACAGAATTTTCCAGGCAAGTGTACTTACTTGAGTGGGTTGCCATTTCCTTCTCCAGGGGATATTCTTGACCCAGGGATTGAACCTGGGTCTCCTGCATTTCAGGGAGACACTTTGCCATCTGAGGCACCAGGGACGCCCAGAATACAAAGAACTATACAAAAAAGATCTTCATGACCCAGGTAACCACGATGATGTGAATCCCTCAGCTTTAGCCAGACATCATGGAGTGCAAAGTCCAGTGGGCCTTAGGAAACATCACTGACAAAGCTAGTGGAGGTGATGGAATTCGGCCCAAACTGCTGACCCACATGCTCTCTAGGACATTTGGGGGCAGACCGGATATCCTGCAGGAGTGACCTGGAAGGACATGACCCAGAGGGCTGCATGTGGCTGGGAGTGAGCTGAGGACAGGGCAGCAGGAAGCAGAGGGGTCCTGGAGACCCATGGGCAGCACTGACAGGAGGGCCTGTTGGGTCCAAAGTTGAGAGAGGAGAGAAGCACCAAGTCCTGGTGTCCCTGGAGACCTCTGCAGGAGGCAGTAGAACCCAGCTGACCAGGAACTGGGAGGGAGGGAAGCAGGCAGAGAAAGGGATGCAGTTTTAAGCTTTTGCTGGGCATGCATTGGAGAAAATGAAAGCTTCATGAGGCTCTGTGAGCAATGCATAGAAATAAGACCCTAGCTGGAGGTAGGGAAACTGTGGAGGGGGAGGCTTAGGCAGATTCTGATGACCAGGGATGGGACAGCCATGTAACAGGATGAGGTAGGGGAACGGCTCAGCTCAGCCCAGATCTGATGGCACTAGGAACTGGGTGACCCAGTACTTCAAGTGCTAATTCCAAGTTCCTCTGCTCTCCCTAGTCTAGGGGAGCTCAGAAACTTTGGGGAGAGGGGAGGAATCCATTTGCTTTTTCACTTGGAAGATTCTTTAATTTGTTGGTGAATGTACGGACACTGATACTGCCGGGAGGAAAGACTAGATGTGCAGCAGAGGTGGGTACAGGCCACACCTAGACAGGTGACATCTCACCTATTAGACTTGGGCCAGGCTAAGCTGAGAGTTCCAGAAACTAGGAACACTGTATCTGCAGTGAGCATGGATGCTTCTGAGGCCACCCAGACTGCATTCTTCTTCTGGGATCTCCCTCCCACTTCATCTTTCTTAATAAAGTGCCCACCCCTATTAGGGATATGGGGAGAATAACCAAGATAATTCTGGTGAAGGGAATGCATGATATGTGTCAGTTGGCTGGGAAGAGGGCTTGAAACTCGGAGGCGGGCAGAAGGAAAAGGCTGTGGCTACCCAAAGGACTCCATGCCCCTCTCCCCACGTGGTCTCTGAGGGATTCTACTGTGCAGGCAGGCCAGCCCACACTCCACCTACTGGATAGAAGTGATGGAGACACAAACTCCTCTTCTTTTTAGTGCATACCCTTCTGTTAAGGTCACATGTCTTTCTAAATCAAGGTGACGTTCACATAAACATAAACCATTCTAAAGTGAGCTAGTCAGTGACATATAGGCATTCACAATCACCTCTTTCCACCTCTGAAATATTTTCATTACCCCAAAAATGAACAATACTCCATATTCCTCTAATACCCAACAACTAACTAGCAACAACTAATCTACTGCCCTTATGAATTTGTCTGTTCTGTATGCTATCATATAAATGGGATCACACAATATGTGACTTTTAGTGTCCAGCTTTTTTAACCTAGCACAACATTTTTCAAGTTCATCCATGGACATGTCATTCCTTTTTATGAGTGAATAGTATTCCACTATATGGATAGACCACATTTTGTCTATCCATTCATCCGTTACGGACATTTGGGCTGTTTCTATCTTTGGGATGCTGCTGTGAATGTGAGAGGGGTGTCTAGGTAGCCGAGTCCTTGTATGTATCTGGGGGATAGAATGGCTAGGCCATACGCTGTTTTCTTCTTTAAGCATGAGTCTGATGAGCTTTCTCTACCCAAGGCAGGCAGCTCTGCATATTGCATGTTTCTAAACCTGATAACGCTGACAGATGATCAGACCAGAGCTGCCCAACAGAACTTTCTGTAATAATGGAGACCTTCTATATCTGTTCTGTCCAGGGTGGTAGCCATTAGCCATGTGTGGCTAGGATGACTGAGAAACTGCACCTTTGTATTTACTTTTCATTAGCTGAAAATTAATCAGAGCATGTGGCTGTATAAACTCGGGCTGCCTCTTGGAGCATCTCGCACCTCATGCTTCCCTGTTAACACTCCACTTGAGGAACTGAAAGTCTGGAGCACAGTGATGACACTTGGAAGACCTGCGCTCTCCCTGTTCCTGAGAAATCATTCTTTCTTAAATAACACTGAAGGGAGTGAAGACGTAAAATGACCTACATGGACATCAACACAAAAATAAAAGTTCAAAGTAGAATTGAAGGCTGTCACCGAAAACACAATGTACAGATCTCGAGAAGACTCTATAATCTCCTGCATAATCCTTGCAGTTTGTTTCACTGAAATGGGTCCCCTTAGGCAATGTGACTGCTACTATCTACCTACATTGCCGAGGAGTTGGGTGTTGTTTCTATCCACACTGATAGTTCTTATCAATTTTTGGTGCAAACAGTTGCATGTTGCTAGGATCTTTTCTAAAGACTAGCAAATATGTGGTTAGTTCCAGATAGTGTCTAGGGAACTCCGGTTTGAGTACATCTAATTTTGTAAGATAAATATTTATAACATTCCTAAATTGTTTCAGTGGCCTGTATTTATTACAATGAAACAAAAAATTAATGGAACCAGTACGGATGACAGCAAGACTAACATTTACTAAACTCATACTGTGCTAGAGATTTTTAAACATGGGGATTACTATGGATTTACTCATTTAATCCCTCAATCCCATGAAGTAAGTGCTATTAAAATCTTCACTTCTCAGTAGACTTTGCAGAAGCACATCCAGGACACTCCACCCCTTCTTTATAACAGCATGTGGGATTCATGAACAATCATCTTTTGAAATATCCACATAGATATTACTTAATCTGGTCCTAACACTGTTCATTTTAGATTTACTGAATTCACAAAAATAATTTTATCAAATTCAGTGTACTGATTATTTTGACTCTAGCTATTAGTTTAAGGGGCTCTCTTATTAATGTTTAACCAACCCAAATATAGTAATTTAAACTCACTTAAATAATCAATCTACAATGAGTTTGCCTTTAAAAATGTGCACCTGTTTTCAAAATGTAAACTGATACATTTCAAATGCTGAAAACGCATCGAACAAGACATACCCTTCCCAAGACCTTAGAATTCGCAATACAATAGACAATTCTGATCTCACGTTCTCTAAAAATCTAACTCACGCATTCATACCTTTTAAGATGGAAATCACGCTTATCTATCACAACCTCAAATGACAGATTTTCTTTTAAGATTAAACACTTTCAATACCAGTTCAATCTATGCATTTCTCCTGGGATAAGAAAACAGTCCGTACTTGGCGTCTGAATGTCGCAGTAATGACTTTCCGGAGTCAAAAGTAGCTTGTCACCGATAATAACAAATTCGTAAGGATGAGTGGGATTAAAACTCCATGACCTTGGGGGTGAGATTCAAGAGAAAATGTCAGACGATTACCTGCAGCAAACGGACACACAGCCCACTGTGGATGTTGGGCAGGACACCGCCCTGCGCGATGGTCACGCGGCCCAGCAGCTTGTTGAGCTCTTCGTGGTTACCGATGGCTAACTGCAGATGGCGTGGGATAATACGGGTTTTCTTGTTGTCGCGCGCCACGTTGCCCACCAGCTGTAGGATCTCAGCTGTCAGGTACTCCCACACTGCTGCCAGATAAACAGGCGCGCCAGCACCCACACGCTCAGAATAGTTACCTTTGCGGAGCAGCCGATGCACTCGGCCCACAGGAAACTGCAAGCCCACGCGGGAGGAGCGCGACTTCGCTTTCGCCCGCGCTTTACCGCCCTGTTTGCCTCGGCCGGACATCTGCCAGTCACGCACGACGACCAGACAAAGGCAATAAACAGAACACCCACAAACCCACTGTAATCAGAGAGTCCTTATATACGGTCTTAAGCTAGTGCAGCCGGCGCCGCCCGATTGGGTAGTGATGGTGACCACAGAAAAGGAAGTCACCATTTCCCCCTAATTTGCATCTGCCTTTTCCAGTGATGACGTTGCGCATTGCTTGATCCTATCAGAAGTTAGAAATTCTAGATCCCTCATTTGAATACAGGACGTATAAGTTAAGTTGCTCTGGAAAGAGCCTTCTTTTTTATTTGGAAAGATCCGCCGTCATGCCTGATCCGTCCAAATCAGCTCCCGCACCCAAGAAGGGCTCCAAGAAAGCTGTTACTAAAGCACAGAAGGATGGTAAAAAGCGTAAGCGCAGCAGCAAAGAGAGTTATTATATCTACGTGTATAAGGTGTAGAAGCAAGTGCACCCGGACACTGGTATCTCTTCCAAGGCTGTGGGCATCATGAACTCGTTCGTGAAGACATCTTCGAGCGCATCGCTAGCGAGCCCTCCCATTTGGTGCACTACAACAAGCGTTCTACCATCACGTCCCGGGAGGTGCAGACGGCTGTGCGCCTGCTGTTGCCCGGTGAGTTGGCCAAACACGCTGTTTCCGAAGGTACCAAAGCCAGTCACCAAATATACCAGCTCTAAATGAGGTGCATCTCGGTGCCCGGAAACCCAAAGGCTCTTTTCAGAGCCACTCACAAGATTGAGAAAGGGTGTCGAACACGTGAAGGGTTTGTTATGTAAAAGCATCCCTTGTCTACTTCGTGGCGGCTCCGAGGTTACTAGGGGCTACTAGGAGCGCGCCCGGATTCCTCCCCCACCCCCTGCCCCGTAGACGTGTGCGCGCGTGTGTAATGTGAGCAGAATGCCGAAAGTGTACCTGTATTTCACCAGAGGTCGGGGGTGGGCTGGCGAGGAAAAAAAACAGTGCGGGAAACAATGAAAAGGCTGCGTGTCCACCACTGCTTCCACTCAAAGCTAGCGACGCGTCACTAAACAAAATAGGAACCTTGAGTTCAAGTGTCTTTAGGGTCTGGAGAGTGCCATTTCCGACGCTTGCCGGCGTGGTACAATTTTGTGTGCGCATGATGTTCGCCTGTGGGTGGGTGGCACGGGTCATCATCACCCCCACACCCGCATCTCCCGCTTCTGCAGAGGGACTGTATGCCATTCGAATACCTCCGTGTTTATTAATGAGGGTGTTGTACAGCTTTGGCGCTGGCGCCTGGCGATGCATCTCCGCCCAGACCAGATATCTTTATCCTAAGGCAATGAACATTTATGGGAGGATGTTTGCATGTCTGGATTCTTCAAAGGCGGAATGTTGGAAACCGAAAGGAAAATGGAAGCATGGTGGAACACAGCTCTCTGTGCTCGAGAACTGGATGTAGTAAGCCCACACCGGCTGCAGGTACCTAGGGCGGGACTGGGGAGAGGAGGGCAATTTAAGAGAAAATTAACCTTTTTCTCAGCAAATGTAAACTTCCACTTCAGCCCTATTATTCTCAGTGATGCACTGGTGACGCAGAATTTTCCCTTTGAGTTCATGGCATTCATTTGGAAAATGTCATCTTGGTTCAGAGAAAGTGCTTTAGCGTGAAGAGTTCACTCTGAGGAAGATATCACCTACCTTTTTTGCCTGTTTTTTTCTTATTTGCAAGAACGGGATTTCAAAGAATCACTTTCTTGAGCTGTTTTGAGAATTAGATGTGTTGAAAGGTCGTGTCATCTCGGGCAAGGAACTGACTGTTCAATTAAAGGCTAACAACCAGGCTTTTGCAAATCTTGTCCAAAGGAAGAAGGCTGCATGCTTGATTCGGTTGGTAGGGCTGGGCTGGGGGGAAAACATGCCCACCGCCACCGTGTCCTCAACCACAGCGGCTGGACAAATGCCCGCCTCATTCTTTTTTCTACATTGGCCCACTGTAAAAGAATTTCTAAAACTCCACACATTTTAAAGTTGGCGTCCAAAATACTTTATGGTTGGTTAGTAGTTGCAAGAATGCAAATCCCAAGACAGGACGTTTTACAAAACACAATGGTCTCACATCAGTTTTTTGTAAAGGTTTCTATTGAAATAGCTATTCAATACCACAATCAGTTTATAGAAGACACTATTTAATTATTCGTTAACACAGAGCTAGTTTAGGTAATTCTTTTTTCACCTCAAACTCATTTTCAGTCAACTTCAGATTCAGCATTTCATCCTAATGTAAGATATGTCTATTTAGTGTTGTTTTAGCTATCTTCTTTATACACAAAACTGGAAATTGAGATTAAAAAACCTGTTGCTGAGCAGAAATAAGTTCAAAAATCATCTGCACAACACACAATTGTTTAAATATAAAAAAAGTTTTGACAGGTATATATAAAACTGAAAATAAAACTTTAGTGAAAACTGCCTCAGTTAAAGATCTGGATAGTTGGGTCGGCCTCCCATACCCTCCTTTCCTTTCTGCCTGAGTGAGTTTGTGCACTCCTGGGCACATAGTATTGTTCTAGTTACAGTGATAGCTGTACTATCATGCTACTATCAGGCGAACATCATGCGCACACAAAATTGTACCACGCCCGCAAGCGTCGGAAATGGCACTCTCCAGACCCTAAAGACACTTGAACTCAAGGTTCCTATTTTGTTTAGTGACGCGTCGCTAGCTTTGAGTGGAAGCAGTGGTGGACACGCAGCCTTTTCCTTGTCTCCCGCACTGTTCTTTTTCCCCCGCCAGCCCATCCCCATTGTAGCTCCTCCAATCCTCTGAGGAGCGGCAGATGGAGCTTGATGAAGAAATGGAGAATGAAATTTGCAGAGTATGGGACATGTCAATGGATGAGAATGTGGCTTTGTTTCTCCAAGAATTTAATGCTCCTGACATATGTATGGGAGTATTGGCCAAATCCAAATGTCCTCAATTAAGAGAAATATGTGTGGGAATTTTAGGTTATATGGCCCATTTCCAGGAGATATGTGTGTCCATCAGCAGTGATAACAATCTTGACCAAGTATTCAGACCCTCCTACTCTGCTGGTAACAAGCAGGTTGTTCCTTACTTGCCTTTCCCAGACAGAAGCAGTGTGTAGGCATTATTTCTTTCCCTTCGTTTTCTTTTATACATATGAGTGTTTGAACCTATCTGTGTATGTTCTATCTGTATATGTTTAAACATACTTATACGAACATATCTAGTGTTCAAACATATTTTTTATGGTCTGAAACAGTGTTTAGAAAAATAAATACTTCGAAATGGAAATTTTGTTCTAGCAGTTTTACTTTGTCGCCTTCCTAGTTGTAATGCAAAATTTAAACAGTGATCTCTCACCAAAAGACAACACCTTTCATTTTCTCGGTAGATACCCGATTCATACTAAAAACTACTGGCGGAGGAGGTGGTGGCGGCCCTGGGGGATCGCATAGGCAGCGTGGTCTCCAGCAAGCGCTGGCTTTTTGGCATCCTCAGCGGGCTCATCCAGATGGTTAGCCCTGAAAATGCCAAATCCAGCTCTGATGATGAGGAGCAGCAGATGGAGCTTGATGAAGAAATGGAGAATGAAATTTGCAGAGTATGGGACATGTCAATGGATGAGAATGTGGCTTTGTTTCTCCAAGAATTTAATGCTCCTGACATATGTATGGGAGTATTGGCCAAATCCAAATGTCCTCAAGAGAAATATGTGTGGGAATTTTAGGTAATATGGCCCATTTCCAGGAGATATGTGTGTCCATCAGCAGTGATAACAATCTTGACCAAGTATTCAGACCCTCCTACTCTGCTGGTAACAAGCAGGTTGTTCCTTACTTGCCTTTCCCAGACAGAAGTGGCCGGTGTCTGGGTTGAAAGAATCTGAGAAAATCCAGCTATTTATGCTAGCATTTGCTTCATCATGTCAAGTTCAACAAATGACTTGATGGTAAAGGTTGTGGACAAGCTGTTTGATCTGGATGAGAAGCTAATGTTGGAATGGATTAGAAGTGGGGCTCTTCAGGCTCTGCACCAACCCCAGGAAGATTCTCAACAGCAGCCAGTGTTTCGAACTGTGCCCTGTGTACTTGAAGCTGCCAAAGAAGTACACTCTGAAAATCCAGATGTTTACACGCATGTCTTACAGCTGCTCACCACAGTAGCTGGCAATTGTACAGTGCCTTGACACTGGGAAAGACACTTGGAATATACTTTTTGACCAGTGTGCCATGAATTCTGCCAGTCTGATGATCCACCCATCATACTGCAAGAACAAAAAAACAGTGCTGGCCTCTTGTTTTTTCAGTGTTGTCCGTCATCTATGCTTTACAGACTGAATAGGAGTGCCTAAAGATAGGAAAGGTGGATCTTCCTCTAAGTGACAGCCTGATTTGTGTCTTACAAAATATGGAACATTGTCAGAAGGACGCAGACTCAACAGAGTCTAACACAGAAGAAACTAAAGGTCTGATTTAACCCAAGATGGTTTCCACTTGAAAATCTTGAAGGATATTTCCTGTAAATTTCTTTCTAATATTTTCCAAGTATTAACAAAGGAGAAAGGTAACTCAGAGATGATAAAGGAGGGCAAGTTAAGCAAACAGAAGTGTTCCTGTGCATTTGAGACTCTTCCTCCTTTCTGTAGCCCTGTGGTGGAAGATTTTCTTAAAATCCTCCGTGAAGCTGATAAGACCATTGCTGGTAACCTGGAGGAAAAGTTCCCAAGTTTGAAGTTTCAGACTTAAAAAAATATTAGAATCCCTCTGCCCAAGAAATGGACTTGCTGACTGTTGAAACTAACAAATAGGAAATACTAGACCATAATTGTTTGGTATTAGAGTCATGCTCTTTTCCAACCTTATCTCATTTTTGTTTGGCATTGGAATAGCCTCACTGCCATCAAACATCATCTCCCTCCCCTGTTTTGTTTTTTTTTTTTTTTTTGGTATTGGTTGTGCAGTATTTGTCTTCTTCAGATAAAATTATCATCGAGGTCTTTTTAAGAATATTTGAGGGGTTGCTGAAGACTTTCTTCATAACTATTTTTTCTTCATAACTCTTAACAGGATTTTTACTCCGAATTTTATATTCATATCTACGACAAGTGCATTCAGCTGCACTAGTAGAAAACCCTACTAGAGTAGCTTAATCTGTTAGCTTGTATATATTTTATGCAATAAGAAGTCCAGAGGTGGGCAGTCCAGCCCTGAGAAGGTGGCTCAGGGACACTGACTCCTTTTACTTCTGTGTGGTCTGCCGGGTAGACTTTTGTGTTCATTTTTATTGTCTTTTGGTTAAAGGGACTATAATCTCTGGTCCTTCCACATCCAGGGAAGAAGAAAGAGAAAGAGGCCGAGGGGCTTTCTCTTAGCAAGTCTTTACTTTTTATTTGGAAAGGACAGCCCTCCCTGGCCAGAACCATGTCTTATGTCTGTCCCTAACTGCAGGTATTTGAAATCAAGTACTTTTTTTCTTTCTGGCCTCTACAGGAGAGAAAGGCAAGAGAGAAAGCAGATACAAGTGGCTTTTGAGTACACCCAGTTCATGCTGTTTGCCACAATATGCAAACCTTTCTGTCCATTTTAAATGTATTGATGCCATGTTGGTTGGTAGTAGCAATCAAAAGTAATTACCAGTTTAGTTTTATTACAGTTCAGGTTTTTCCCAATGTTTTACGTGTGAAAATGGAAATGCTAACATTCTGATCAAAGAACATTAACAAAATTCTCTGGTTTAATTTCAGGAAATGATTTGCTTGAGTGAATTCAGATTTTTAAGGTTAACACTGAGGAAGCTTCATAACATCTGGTTGTTCACAAACTGCTATACGTGATTTTCCTCTCACACTCTTATCATTCAATACAGTGCTTCCTAATGAAATGTATTCAGAGGATCAACCAGGTACACTTACAGGAGGTAGCCAGTTTGTATTATTTCAGTTGCTGAAAGTGGACTTTTAGTAGATTTTCAGAAAATATCAGTTACGCATGAAAAAGCCAGCTTTTTAAGCCTCTCTTCTGGTATAGTCTCTTCTCAGTATATTGCAGAGTCTTTTATGCTTTAAAGCATTGGTCTTGCCTCACATTTTGTATTCTTTCCATGAGTGACTTTTGCTGATAAAATACAGGGCTGCCCTGTGCTGTTCATAAGAAATATGTACTTTCCAGTTTTGGGGTAGTTTTAGTGTTGAAAGTACCCTTCCAAAAAGAATTGAACTATAAAATTAAAATCTTATGGGTTACAGTCTTAAAAAAAAACACAAAATCTACAAAATTCAGTTCTCTACTTTGAAATAGGGGCCTGTTGACTGGGTCCAAGCCCTCGGCCTCCTACCAAATTAGATTTGGAGTCAATATCTTAGTGAAAACTTACAGTCATATGAAACTCGTTTCACAGATCCACATGATTCTTCACTTTAATGAGCTTAAACCACAGGTAGGTCTAACAAAATGAAAATTGTCTAAAGCAGAAACTGTGATAGAAATTGCTAGCAGTGGCAACAGCACTGTTAGTATCAAAAGTAAAATTAAGAAGTAAAATGAACATTTTACAATAATTTGCAAAGATAGTTCTAGAAAAAAATACAACTTTCTGTGAATAATGCAAAACGCCAATTAATTTCTTAGTACTTTTTACTAATTAGCTTGAAATTAAGAAGGCTGCCCCTATTTGCTGAATAGTCCAGTGGAGGCTGCACACACAGCCCCAGGTGCAGAATGGACCTGATTTCGCCCTCTCCCAGGAAGAGAATCTGTTAAGGAAGAGGCAAGGCATATGGAATCTCTGCTAGAGAGATTCTATGATTAAGAAAATTGAGAAAAAATGTATACAGAAACTATGTTTATCATATTGTTATAACAAAGAAATAGTCTCTTACACTAAGTTGAAAGTTAAACTAGACCAGTTAACCAAATACTTGAGAATACACAGAGGTGAGGAAAACGGGGACTCAGCACAATGGAATCATTCTCCAGAGAATAATGACAATTTCAAATTCTCTGAAATAACAAAGGTAAATGCTTAAATTAAGGATCTGAAAGGAACTGGAGGAGTTTTGCAGGCACACAATCTGAAATGCATCCACGTGACTCCCTTTTTCATCTCAGAAATTTGACGTCAGTTTTGTTAGTTATTACGGAGTAAGTACTTTGGAGGCGGAAGAACTGTCTCTTTAGTAAGAAATTACAAATGCAAAATAGAATTTACCGTGAAAGAGGTTAAATATTGATTAAAGGGTAGCAGTCAGTGGAAATGATGTGTGTGATGTCCCTGAGGGAGGGATCAGATGACCATTGTCCACCTGAGGGAACACAGCTGTGAATCCAAATCTCACATAGCATTTTGGCTCTTGGAGATTGGGTTGTTCTGTGAAGGTGTTTTTCATGGTTGGGGAATCACCAGTACTATGAGACGTTTTTTAGATCGAGAACAGCATGGGCCTGTAAGGCTTTGCATGCCTTGTTGTTAAATGTGTCATACAGGCAACATTTATTTTACATACAATTTACTGAAGTTTTTTAAAAAGTACTACATTTGTTTTATTGAAAAGCCTCTTCAAAGGAGCATAAAGAAGTTACAACAGACATCACAGAATTATAAACGGTCATGAGATTACTATGAGTAATTATACACCAATAAAATTAAAAACCTAGAAGAAACAAACAAATTTCTAGAAATGTACAATCTTCCAAGACTGAGCCAGGTAGAAATAAAAAGTATAAACTAACACCAGGATTGAAACTGGGTAATAATAATAATCCTGGACTGAACAGGTTCACAGGTGAATTCTACCAAACATTTAGAGAAGAGTTAACACCTGTCCATCTCAAATGATTCCAAAAATTTGCAGAGTAAAAAATGCTTCTGAACTCATTCTGAGACCAGCATCACCCTGATACTAAAACTAGACAAAGATACCACAGCAATAGAAAATTACAGGCCAATATCACTGATGGCTTGAAATAAAAAACTAGTTTAACATCATCAAAATCATAGGGAATGAGGCTGTAACTAGGGGGCCATGTGAATTGGGGGGGAGGGGGGGGTTGAAAGCACATCACAGCTGTCCCTAATCTTATTAACTATGAAAGGAATATGGTGGCTCAGTGGTAAAGAATAGCCTGCCAATGCGGGGTTCTTCTCCCAAAGGATATGTCTCCTCAGGCAAGGGCAACAAACGAAAAAATATTAAATGAGACTATCTCAAACTAAAAAACTTTTGAATAGTGAAGGAAACTATCAACAACACAATGTAAAGAATGCCTACTGAATGGGAGATGTTTGTAAATGATATATCTGCAAGGAATTAATAGCCAAAGTATACAAAACTCATATGACTCAACGTAAAACCCCCAAACAATATAGAACCACCCAATTATTGTAAAAAATGGGCAAAGGATCTGAATAGATGTTTTTCCAAAGAAGACATACAGATGGCCAACAGACACCTGAAAAGATGAATCACAGATAAATGAGTCACAGATATGAAAGGTACAGCATGGGAAATTACAGTCAGCCAACAATTATATGGGCTCCCCTGGTAGCTCAAACGGTAAAGAATCTGCCTGCAATGCGGGAGACCTGGGTTCAGTCCCTGGGTTGGGAAGATCCCTTGGAAGAAGGCATGGCAACCAACTCCGGGGTACTCGCCTGGAGAATCCTCATGGACAAAGGAACTCGGCAAGCTACAGTCCATGGGGTTGCAAAGAGTCAGACTCGACTAAGCCACTAAGCACACCCAATAATTATATAATATTTTTGTATGCTGATGGATGACAACTAGATTATCATGGTGATAATTTTCAAATCTTTAGAAATATGGAAACACTATGTTGTGTATCAGGAATTAACATAGTGTTGTAGCTATTTTACACGCCAAAGACAAGCAAACTCATAGAAAAAGAGATCAGATTTGTGGTTACCAGAGGCAGGGGTGGGGAGGGAATGGGGAATTGGATGAAGGCAGTCAAAAGCTACAACTTCCAGTTCCGTTTAATGTATACAATGGTATATGTTAATTATAACTCAATAACACCAGGGAGGGGAAAAAAAAACAAGCACACACCCAACTCAAACCATTTATGAAGTGAATGTCAAAAAGGTATATATGTTTTTCGGATAAAAAACCAACCTATTTCGAGGGATTTTAGCTGTCTTGAGGGTCTAGACCATTACCTGTGCTCCCGCACTCTTGATATTTTTAAACAGGAACAGCGTTAGTACTTGTAAGTAGCTGCTGAAACTCAAAGCTGCTTAAATGCTTGGGGAAAGAAGCTCATGAGCTTTGTGGTGGCAAAGCCCGGAAGGACTCCCCCAAAAGTCACAGCCTGGTCTGTGCTTCAACACTCAAGAGCCTCACCAAGTGTCATGTCCAGCACACCCCTGCGTGACCCACGAGGGAGTATGAATAGAGAGGGAGGTTGGCACTCAGCCTTGTTGGAGGTGACCCCACTTAACCTGCAAAAGCACTTGCCACTTGCAGACAGAAGGATCTGGACCAGGTTCAAGAACTCAGGCGTCAGGGCTGCACCCTCTCAGGCTTCTGACTGGGGCTGAGGCTAACACAGCCGGTCTTTTTGGTGAATATACCACCCCCCCCCCCGCCTTTTTTCCCCCTGCATTTATTTTTATTAGTTGGAGGCTAATTACTTTACAATATTGTAGTGGTTTTTGCCATACATTAACATGAATCAGCCATGGATTTACATGTGTTCCCCATCCTGAACTCCCCTCCCACCTCCCTCCCTATCCCATCCCTCTGGGTCATCCCAGTGCACCAGCCTCCAGCACTTGTCTCATGATTGCCCTTTTAAAAAGGCTTAGCTTTATTTCAGGAGCGCACTCCATCTCCTCCATAATCCTGACTGAACAGCATTTCATAACCACGCCAGGAGGCAAGCTCTTTTTTGAGCACCGAGGTGGCTGTGAAAGGAGCCTTGGAATTTCAGAGCACTGCGGCCCACCTATTTGGAGCTCGCGTCCGTGACAGTCTCGGTATTTTCTGGCAGGGCACACTGTGCAGATGTGCAGCAGTGCAGATGTGCACATTCTGTGCCTCACCTTACGTGTTCGTAAGAGCACTTGTACTCCAGCACTCTTGCCTGGAAAATCCCATGGACGGAGGAGCCTGGTAGCCTGCAATCCAAGGGGTCGCTAAGAGTCGGAGAGGACTGAGCGACTTCACTTTCACTTTTCACTTTCATGCACTGGAGAAGGAAATGGCAACCCATTCCAGTGTTCTTGCCTGGACAGCCTCAGGGATGGGGTCGCACAGAGTCGGATATGACTGAAGCGACTTAGCAGCAGCAGCAAGAGCACTTGCAGTGCACCGAGGCCGCGCTGAGGCGTGAGCGCAAAAGTGCCCTTGACCAACGAGTTCAAGATATCCATGGCCTTGAGAGAGATACCTGTGCTGGGGAGCATCTGCTTCAGCACCTTATACGCGTGGATATATTAGCTCTGCGTGTGGCTGCGCTTATTTTTTCGCTTATCCCAAGCCTCCCCAGACAGCGTTCTCAGAGCGGTTCTTGGGTGGAGCCTCTGCAATGGGAGCCAGGCGGAGCCAGCCCTGCAGCAGGCCGCGGCAATGACTATGTATTTTCACCATATTCAAATGAGGGCTCCAACATCCTAGAATCGGACTGGACGGTCGGTCCCGCTCGGCCTGGTTACAAAGAATTTATGTAAATAGTAGATTCCAGCTCTTCTTTCCTATTGGACAATAGGTCAACCAATCCGAAGGCCATGGGTGGAGTCAGGTTCAGCTCAGCTCAGCTCAGCTCAGCTCAGCTCAGCTCACCTCACCTCAGCTCACCTCAGCTCAGCTCACCTCAGCTCACCTCAGCTCACCTCAGCTCAGCTCACCTCAGTTCAGCTCACCTCACCTCAGCTCACCTCAGCTCAGCTCAGCCTCAGCTCAGCTCACCTCAGCTCACCTCAGCTCACCTCAGCTCACCTCAGCTCACCTCAGCTCACCTCACCTCAGCTCACCTCAGCTCACCTCAGCTCAGCTCAGCTCAGCTCTCAGCTCAGCTCACCTCAGCTCACCTCAGCTCAGCTCACCTCAGCTCACCTCAGCTCACCTCAGCTCACCTCAGCTCAGCTCACCTCAGCTCACCTCAGCTCAGCTCAGCTCAGCTCAGCTCAGTTGTGTTTGACTGTTTGCGACCCGATGGGCTGCAGCTAGCCAGGCCTCCGGAGTCAGGTTGCGGATTTCTGTTCAAACCCTTTGTTGTAACTGGAGCTGGGTCTTTGTTTAGTTACCATGTCTGCACCGGACAAAAAAATGAAGAAGGTAATAAAAACCCGCTCTAATGCCGCGTCTCCGATTTTCCTGGATAGGAGACAAAACACAAGGGGACATTTCTTGGCACGGTAAGATTGTGCTTATTTAGCAGAGGGGAATAGCAGCTTCCAACCACCATTCCAATCATTTGTTTCCTATCATTTTTTTTACCCCCGAAGGCCGAAGACATAATTCCTTTCAGAATTCAAGAGTAAATGCGAACGGTTCTTTCAGAAGTACAGAAAACAGTACTGAAAACAGACTACGGTACTTACATAGGATGCAACAAAGCAGATTTATAACTGGAGGGAGGAAATGAATGGGTTTCACAGGAAACATTAGTCCTTTATATTGTTGTTATTATTAATACTAACTAAACAAACCCATTTGAAGTGACAGCTGTATGCTAAGTGTATATGTATGACCTCATGTAGCCTCCTAATAACCCCAAAGGTTAGATACTTTTATTGTTCTGTAATTACCCATCAGAATGGAGGTTATGGCACCATTAAAGGGTAAATTGAGATATATTAAAATTTTAAAAGAGTTTATTTGAGCAGAAATGATTCAAATTGGGTAGCATCCAATCTAGCCCTTAGAGAGGAGCTGTACAAAATGAAAGACTTCTACAGCCAGAAGGAAGCAGGAACAAGGAAGAGATGCTCGGCCAAAAAGCAGCTTGCTTACTCTAAGGGTACTCTGTCTCTTCAGGAGATAGTAGGGCTCTAATTAGGCAGATTACCTAACTGGTGTTGATCAGGCAATTCCTGATTGGCTGATTTAAGATTCTATTTTTAGGAAAGCCAAAACAGTAATTAAATCAAGTCTTGGTTTGGTGATATGGGGCTTAGTTTTAGCATAAGAGACTCCATTTGGGGCCTATCTTATTTTTAATTGAAGTCATCAGTCCCTAAGTTGACTCCTATTAAATTAATTCTTTTTTTTTAAATTAATTCTTAAATACAGAAGATTAAGCCCCCCCCCCTATTATATTGACTCCCAAGATAGAAGGGCTTATGAATTCACATTTCTCAGTTGTGTCACATAATGCCTGGAGAAGACCATTAGAAACGCAAATGCTTGGGCCCCACCTGAAGTGTATTGAGCCTGAATCTGCATTTTAAGCAGATTCCTACGCACATCAGGTTCCCAGCGCTGGTGTGGAGGTCATTTACCAGGCAACTTTAGCCCTTAGGTGCATTATCCAAACAGACAAGGAAGCTTAACAGCACCCGAAAAAGACAGAGTGACTCACTGAGTTCAGAGCAGTTAGCAAGGTGCTTTCAAGATATGAGTTCGAAGAAACCCAAATGGGATAATATTTGTCTTAGAAAGTTTAGGTATTAAGAAAGTGGAGGAGAGATGCCAGGGGGCCACTCTTCAGATAGCCGGTGCTTAACTCTCTGTCTGGGGCTAATAATTTACCATCTCCGCCCCTCTATTTCCTCATCTGTGAAGTGAGGCTTTGGATGCCTCCTTAATGGGATTGCTGTGAGTGAATGTGTGTCAGGAAGATGGCAGGATGTGGTTATATATTTAGTGCTCAAGTCCTGTTGGTTCCGTTTCATCCTGTCCTTCTCAGAAGAGATCCAGCCGCAGCCAGAGATGCGTGCCTCACCTGAGCTCCCTCTGTGCCAGGGGAACTACATCATGTAAATATGGAGCATAAGCCTTTCTCTTGTCTGCTAGAACATGGACTAAGCTGTAAACTCCAGGGCAAGAGATGTGTCCTTCACTTCTAAATCTCCAAGGTGGAACATGGAGCTTGGCACATGGTGGAGATTCAACCAGTGTTTGTTGAATGAATAAGTCTGTGAGCTGAGGCAGTGTTCCCTACCTGCAAGTCTGTGAGCTGACCTGATTTGGATGTGCTCAGTGTTAACTATTTTGTGTGTTTATTTAAAAAATCTATAGTTTACTTAAACATTTCTAGAGAGCTCATTGTTATCAAGTGGTAGTGAAAATGAAAGTGTTGCTCAGTGCTGTCTGGCTCTTTGCAACCCCATGGACTATAGCCCACCAGGCTCCTCTGTCCATGGATTTCTCCAGGCAAGAGAACCGGAGTGGGTAGCCATTCCCTTCTCCAGGGGGTCTTCCAACCCAGGGATGGAACCTGCATCTCCTGTGTCTCCCACATTGCAGGCAGATTCTTTACTGTCTGAGCCACCAGGGAATCCACTTAATGAATACTTAATTCAACTTAGTGCTCACAACAATGGTGTTTTTAGTAGAACTAGAACCAAAACAGAAATCAAAATTTGGAAACAGACAAGACCCAGAAGAGCCAAAGCAATCTTTTACATATATATCCTTAGAGGATAGTCTCTTCACAATATTTTGTTAGTTTCTGCCATACAGCAAAATGAATTAGCTTTGCTGTACAAATGTCCCCTCCCTCTTGAAACTCCAATCCACCTGTCACCTCATCTCCCCCTTCTATAAGGTTGTCAGAGAGCCCCAGGTTGACCTGCCTGCATCAAAGAGCAATCTCTTACTGATTATCTATTTTAAATGTTTTACTGTATATGTTTCAATGTTTCTCTTCCAACTAACCACTTTTTTCTTCCCCCACTGTGTCCAAAATCCATTCTCTACTTCTGCATCTGCATTGATGCACTGCAAATGGGTTCGTCTGTACAATCTTTCTAGATTCCATATATGTGTGTTAACATTCAACTTTTGTTTTGCTCTTTCTGAATTACTTCACTCTATAAAATAGACTCCACGGTTATCCACCTCATTAGCACTGATTCAAATGCATTTCTCTTTGGGTCTGAATAGTATCCCATGGTATATATTTACCACAATTTCTTTTATCCACTCATCTCTCCATGAACTGCTTGGTTTCTTTCTTGCCCTAGCTATTGCAAGTAGTGCTGTAATGAATACTGGGGTACATATTTTTTCAATTATGGTTTTCTCAGGCATCTTCTATATGCCAGGTAATGATATTTTGGAGTACATTATAGCTTTCCTTGGTGGATCATGTGGTAAAGCATCCGTCTGCAAACCAGGAGACCCCGGATTCTACCCCTGGGTTAGGAAGAGCTCCTGGAGAAGAGAATGGCCAACTTTTCCAGTATTCTTGCTTGGAATATCATATGGACAGACTGACAGACTACAATCCAAGAGGTCACAAAGAGTCAGACACAACTGAGTGACTAATGCTTTCATTTTCTGGTAGTTTTCTTCCTAGGGTTTTTGTTTTCCTCTTCTTTTTTTTTTTTTTCTTTTGTAAGAATCTCCGTACTGTTCCCCATAGTGCCTGTGTCAATTTACATTCTCACTGACAGTGCAAGGGTGTTCCTTTTCCTCCACATCCTCTCCAGCACTTCACTTGTCGCTTGTGGAATTTTTATAACGGCCCTTCTGACTGGAGTGAGATGATATCTCACTGTAGTTTTGATTTGCATTTCTTTAATGATGAGCGATGTTGAGCATCTTTTCATGTGTTTGTTAGCCACCTGTATGTCTCTTTTGAGAAGCATCCATTTAGGCCTTTTGCCTACTGTTTTTTAAAAAATTGGGTCTTTTTTTTTTTTTTTTCCCTGGTATTGAGTTGTATAAGTTGCTTGCATCTTTTGGAACTTAATCCTTAGTTGCTTCATTTGCAGTTATTTTCTCCCATTCTGTGGGTTGTCTTTTCACCTTCTTACAGTTTCCTTCGGTGTGCAAAAGCTTTTAAGCTTAAATAGGTCCCATTTGTTTATTTTAAAATTTCCATTATTCTAGCAAGTGGTTCTCAGAAGATATTGCTATGATTTATGTAAATGAGTTTTCCGCCTCTAGGAAGAGGATAACTTTATAGTTTTAGAGTTTCAGGGCTTTATAGTTTCAGGGCTTACATTTAAATCTTTACTCCCTTTTGATTTTATCTTTGTGTATGATGTCAGGAGGAGTTCCACTTTCATTCTTCTAAATGTACTGCTCCAGTTTTCCCAGCACCATTGATTGAAGAGGCTTTCTTGTCTCCATTGTATGAAAGAATGGTGTCTCCTTTGTCAAGGATAAGGTGCCCTTATGTGCATGGGTTTATCTCTGGGCTTTTTATCTTGTTCCCTTGGCCTGCAATTCTCTCTTGTGCCAAAACCATACTGTCTTGATAACAGTGACTTTGTAGTACAGTCTGCAGTCAGGAAGATCAACATCTACACCTCCATTTTAGTTCCTCAGGATTGCTTTAGCTATTCATGGCTTTTTGTATTTCCAAACAAAATGTGACTTCTTTTGCTCTTCTGTGAACAATACCATTGGTAGTTTGATAGGAATGCATTGGTCCATAGAATGCCTTGGATAATAGAGTTATTTCGCCAATATTGATTCTTCCTATCCAAGAACTTGATGTATCTCTTCACATATTAATGTTTGATTACTTTGATCAGTATCATGCTGTTTTTTGCATACCGGTCTTTGGTCTTTTTAAGTAGGTTTATGTGTAGATATTTTATTCATTTTGTTCCATTGGTCAGTGGAATTGCTTCCTTCATTTCTGTTTCAGATTTGTCTTTGTTAATTTATAGAAGTGAGAGAAATTTCTCAATATTACTTTTATATCGTGCAAGTTTCTGTATTCCATAACTAGCTCCAGTGAATTTCTAATGTAAACAGGATTTTCTAAGAATGGTAGTATGCCATGTGTAAACATTGAGAGACTGACTACTTCTTTTTCAGTCTAGATGGTTTAGTTTATTTTTCTTCTCTGATTGCTGTGGTTAGGACTTCTAAAACTATGTTGAGTAATAGTGGTAAAGTGTTGTGGTTGTGAGCCATGAATTTGTGACCTCTGGAGGAGAAGATTTCAGCCCAGGGCTATAAATGAGGCCTGACCATTTGGAGTTTCTGTGTAACAAAATTGGATTAAAGTACAAAAGAGATACAGAATGATTCTGACATAGACATCAGAAGGAGGCAGAAAGAATGCCTGCTTGCTAGCTTTGAGCAAGGCATTTTATATCTGTTCAGTTCAGTTCAGTTCAGTTGCTCTGTCGTGTCCGACTCTTTGCGACCCCATGAACTGCAGCACGCCAGGCCTCCCTGTCAATCACCAACTCCTGGAGTCTACTTAAACTCATGTCCGTTGAGTCGGTGACGCTATCCAAGCAGCTCATCCTCTGTCATTCCCTTCTCCTCCTGCCCTCAATCTTTCCCACCATCAGGGTCTTTTCAAATGAGTCAGCTCTTCACAGCAGGTGACCAAAGTGTTGGAGTTCAGGTTCAGCATCAGTCCTTCCAGTGAGCACCCAGTGAGCTCCTTCCAGGAGCATCCTACCCTTTAGGTAGGATGGACTGGTTGGATCTCCTTGCATTCTAAGGGACTCTCAAGAGTCTTCCTCAACACCACAGTTCAAAAGCATCAATTCTTCTCCTCTCAGCTTCCTTTATAGTCCAATCCTCACATCCATTCATGACTACTAGAAGAACCATCGCCTTCGCCTTGACGACATGGATCTTTGTTGACAAAGTAATGTCTCTGCTTTTTAATATGCTGTCTAGGTTGGTGATAGCTTTCCTTCCAAGGGGTTCAGTTCAGTTCAGTTCAGTTCAGTCCAGTCACTCAGTTGTGTCCGACTCTTTGCCACCCCATGAACTGCAGCATGCCAGGCCTCCCAGTCCATCACCAACTCTCACAGTTAAGTGTCTTTTAATCTCATGGCTGCAGACACCATCTGCCGTGATTTTGGAGCACCGAAAAATAAAGTCAGCCATTGTTTCCCCACCTATCTGCCATGACATGATGGGACCGGATGCCGTGATCTTAGTTTTCTGAATGTTGACTGTGAGCCAGCTTTTTCACTCTTCTCTTTCACTTTCATCAAGAGGCTCTTTAGTTCTTCTTCACTTTGTGCCATAAGCGTGGTGCCATCTGCATATCTGAAGCTATTGGTATTTCTCCCAGCAATCTTGATTCCAGCTTGTGTTTCTTCCAGCCCAGCGTTTCTCATGATGTACTCTGCATATAAGTTAAACAAGCAGCCTGACAGTACACAGCCTTGATGTATTCCTTTTCCTTGTAGACTTAGATGGAACCAATTTGAAGAAAGGCAGATTTCAATGCAAGTGCATAGGTGCATTAACATAGCTTAAAACAGACCTCTGCATAAGACAAACAGGTTGGTTAGCTCAAGGTTTGAGAAAAGTTAAGTTCAGGCGGAACCAGGTGTCAACAACACAAAATTAAAGCCTCTTTTAATTTTGTGTAGAGAAGGTGGGAAAATGTCTGCCATTTGCAGCTTGTTTCCTTCTGCCATTTGGGCACCTCTGACCTTCCTGCTTGTTAACCCTCTCAGTTGCAAGTGTGACCGTCATTGTCTTGTTCCTGATATTAGAGGAAATATTTTCAGTATTTCAGCACTTAGAATAATATTTTCTCTTGGTTTGTCATACATGAATTTTATTATATAGTGGTAAGCTTCTTCTCTGCCTACCTTCTGGAGAGTTTTTATCATAGGTGGGTGTTGAAATTTGTAGAAAACCTTTCCTGCACACATATGGTTTTTATCTTTCAATTTGTTGATGTGGTATGTTACATTATTTGATTTATACATATTACAGAATCATTGTCTCCCTGGGATAAAGCCCAACTGATCATGATCTATGATCCTTTTTATATGTTTTCAGATTCTGTTTGTTAGGATTTTTTGAGGATTTTTGCCTCAATGTCAATAAGGAAATCGGAGAAGGCAGTGGCACCCCACTCCAGTACTCTTGCCTGGAAAATCCCATGGATGGAGGAGCCTGGTAGGCTGCAGTCCATGGAGTCATGAAGAGTCGGACAAGACTGAGCGACTTCATTTTCACTTTTCACTTTCATGCATTGGAGAAGGAAATGGCAACCCAGTCCAGTGTTCTTGCCTGGAGAATCCCAGGGACGGGGGAGCCTGGTGGGCTGCCGTCTGTGGGGTCGCACAGCGTCAGACATGACTGAAGCGACTTAGCAGCAGCAGCAGCAATAAGGAAGTGGCCTGCAATTTCCTTTTCTGTGGGTGGCATCTCTGGATTTGATAATCTGGAGGATTGTGGCCTCACTAATGACTTTGGGGATTTTCCCTCCTCTGCAATTTTCTGGAAGATTTTGATTAGGCTAGATATTAGCTCTTCTCTAAATTTTTGGTAGAATTTACCCAAGAATTCATCTGGGCCTAGGATTTTGTTGTTGAAAAATTTTTTTATTATAGTTTCTATTTGAAGTTTGTGATTGATGTGTCATATTTTCTATAGTTCTTCCTGGTTCAGTCTTGGAACTTATACTTTTCCAATAATTTGTTCATTTCTTTGAAGAAATTTTGTTGGCATTTTATTGGTATGTGGCTTCTGGCAGTATTCTCTTATGATGATTTTTATTTTCTTTATTTCTGTGTTGTCTGTTATAACTTTTACTTCTTCATTTCTAATTTACGTGGTTTAGGTTCCCTCCCCCCCCCCTTTTTTTTTTTGCTCCATGATCAGTCTGGCTAATGATGTGTCAGTGTCATTTATCTTCTCTAGGAATCAGCTTTTAGTTTTATTGATCTTAGCTATTGTCTCCTTTTCTTTTTCATTTATTTCTGCTCTTATGTTTATGTTTTTTTTCCCTTCTACTAACTTTGGGATTCTGTTTTCCCTAGTTGCTAAATTTAGGCATAAGGTTAGCTTTTTTATTTGAGGTTTCTCTTGTTTCTTTAAGTAGGATTGTATTGCTATAAACCTCCCTCTTAGCAATGTTTTTAGTGCATCCTGTTGGTTTTGAGTTGCTGTGTTTCCACTGTCATTTATTTCTAGGTATATTGCGATTTCCTTTTTTATTTCTTCACTGATTTTTTGCTTATTCAGAAGCATATTATTTAACCTCTATATGTTGCTGTTTTTATTGTTTTCCCCCTCTAATCTTATTAAAGTTTTGTGTTCATAAAGTTCAAAAACTGAAGTGATTTCAGTTTTTAAAAATGTATCAAGGCTAGATTTGTAGTCTGTCCTGGAGAATGTTCCTTGTGCACTTGAGAGAAGGCAGCAGTCTAATGTTTTTAAATGAAATGACCTGCGGATATAAATTAGACCCAGTTGGCCCAATATATCGTTTAAAGCTCATGTTTCCTTCTTAGTTTTCTGTCTGATGTTCTGTCAGAAACATGCAAAAGGGAAAAGTGAAAGTGAAAGTCACTTAGTTGGTCATGTTCGACCCTTTGCAACCCCAGGAAGTGTAACCTGCCAGGCCCTTCTGCCCGTGGAATTCCCCAGGCCAGAATCCTGGAGTGGGTAGCAGTTCCCTTCTCCAGGGGGTCTTCCCAACACAGAATTTTCCCAACCCAGGCATTGAACCCAAGTCTCCTACATTGCAGACAGATATTTTACTATCTAGCCACCAGGTCGATTCATGTGAGTGAGGTATTAATGGCTCCCACTTTTATTGTATTACTGTTAGTTTCCCCTTTCATAGCTGTCATCATATGCTTATATAGTGAGCATATTGAAGTAGTCCTATCTCTGGTGCATATATATTTATAATTGTTGCATCTTCTTTGATTAATCCCTTCGTTATGCCATGCCCTTTTTTCTCCTTCTAATGGTCTTTATTTTAAAGTCCATGTTATCTCTGTAATACTGATACTCCCAGTTTCTTTTGATTTCCTTTTGCATGAGATATATTTTTCCTATCCCTCACTTTCCGTCTATATGTGTCTCTAGGTCTGAGATGTCTCCTTGTAGACAGCATATATAGGAGTCTTGTTTTTGTATCCGTTCAGCCAATCTGGATATTTTGGTCGCAGCATCCAGTCCACTTACATTAAAGCTAATTATTGATATGTATGATTTGTATTACATTTATTGCTTTGGGTTTGTTTTAATAAGTCTTTTTCTTCTCTTGTGTTTCCTGCCTAGAGAACATCCTTTAGCACTTGTTGTAAAGCTGACTTGTTGGTGCTGTAGTCTCTTAACTTCTACTTGTCTGTGAAGCTTTTGACTTCTTCAAACCTGCATGAGATCATGGCTGGATACGGTAATCTTGGTTGAAGGTGTTTTTTTCTTTCATCAGTTTAAGTCTATCTTGACCCTCCCTTGTCCAGCAAAGTTTGTCTTGAAAGGTCAGCTGATAGCCTTATGGGGATCCCATTGTTTGTTATTTGTTGGTTTTGTCTTACTTTTTAAAGTACTTTTTTGTTTAATTTTTGATAGTATGATTAATTTATGTCATTGCATGTTTCTCCCTTGGTTTATCCTGTATGGGTCTCTGTGGGATTCCTGGAATGGAAATCCATTCTCTCATTTCCGGGAAGTTTTCTCCTCTTATCTTCCAATATTTTCTCCTGTCCTTTCGTTTTTTCTTCTTCTTCTGTGACCAGTATGTTTCAAGTGTTTTAATGTTTGATGTTGTTCCAAGGCTTCTGAGGCTATCCACATTTCTTCTTAGTCTTTTCTCTTTATTCATTTCTGCTTCAGTAAAATCCACCATTCTATTCCCAGCTCACTTACTTATTTTTCTGCCTTATATAGTCTGCTGTTGGTTCTTTCTAGTGTATTTTTAGTCTTTTATTGTGTTGCTTATTGTAGATTGTTTATTCTTTTACTTTTTTTCCATTCTCATTAAACATTTTTTGCATCTTCTTGATCCATGCCACCAGTCTATTTATCTGTGTCTCTGTATTATTTTCAAAATGTTGAATTATCTATACTATTACTACAGTGAATTCTTTTTCAGGTAGGTGGCCTATTTCCTCTTCATTTGTTTGGTCTTGCAGGATTTTACTGCATTCCTTCATCTGCAGCATGTTTCGCTGTTTAAGTCTATTCAAATTTCTGTGTCTGGCATCTCCTTTCTGCAGGCTGGACAGTTTGAGTTCCTTCTAATTGTGGAATCTACGTCCATGAGTGAGGTTGGACCAGAGTCATGAGAAGGTATCCTGACTGGAGGATTTGTGCCAGTCTTCTGGTGATGGAGCTGGATCTTATCTCTCTGAAGGGTAGTGCCATGTCCAGTAGCATGCTTTGTGTTACCTGTGGGTCTAGTATGAATTTGTCTGTCTGCTAATGTGAAGTCTTGTACTCTGGTTTTGCTGAAGGATTGACTTTGGAACATCTGGTACAGGAGCTTTCTGGCCTTTGGGTCAGGCTTTTTCCTAGGGTTGAGATGGAAGCCTTTGAATGACCTCATTGATTAACATTCCATGGGATCAGGTATTGTCTGCTGTTTCAAAGTCCTGGATTGAATCTCCCACCGTAGGAGCCCAGGCCTGATCACTTACTGTAGCACCAGTACCTCACAACTCATCCAGCACAGAAAACAAAACCCCGAGACAACGACCCTTGCCCTCAACAACCCAGATCATCCAGAGAAAGGAGAAAAGTCCTCCGATATTTCTAGGGGGGTGACTGGACCTGTTGTGAGCTGTGTGAGATTTGCTCAGTCTCCGATCTGGCTTTAGTACAGCTTGTACCTGCTCTGAAAGTCCACAGTTAGCCCTGACATCCACAGTGTCAGGCCAGCTGTTGGTATGTAATCAGATTAAATTGCAATCTACAAACATCTTCGCTTCAGGAGATAACCCCTTTCTCTTCTTTAGCCACATCACCCCTGGTGTTCCTCTCTGGTTTGGGCCACCTCTGCTTGTAGGCCAGTGTCTTTTTCCTGCCCAAACATGAGAGGGCAAAATCCAAAACTAAATGAGACTCACTTACCTACTCTGCCTGTGGAGAAGGAGAGGCATGGCATCCACAGTTGGGGTGTACTCGGGAGGGCCTGTGGTGGTAGAGGCCTTCGGGATGTTGTTATGGCCTGAGTTGGGTCATGTGCTCTCCCAGAGGAACTGTCCCCAGATTGTGGATTCCTAGGAAGAAATCATCTGTTTAGGCTCTTAGCAAGGAGTGAGTAGTTAACAGTGTCTGCTCACTATCTTGTGGTAGCTGCCTTCTCCAGGGTTGGAACCACATTGGTGGTATTCTGTCCACTGCCTCAGATCCTATCCTTGGCATTGTCAGTGGCTGGTGACTACATTTACCCCTCTGGGATCATAAACTGCAGTCATGTCTCATTCTGCTGCTGGTGGTCCAATCAGTTTCGCCAGTTTTGGAGGCCATCAGCAAGCACTCAGCTGCTGCCTGTGAGTGCCAAGTTAGAGAGTGTCCTGGTGACAATGACATTTTACCACTACATGAAGCCCAGTCTTTTACTTGGACTCCCTCTCCAGTGTCACTCTACTCCCCACAATGTAACTTTATGGCAGCCAACTCTGATCCTCTCCCTGGGGTCTGACACATGTATGTAAGCCTCAGCACCCTGCCTCCACCCTCTGAAATGGGCAGCCACGTGTGAGCTCTTTCCGGGCTGAGGAATGCTGCTCACAATAATCTTTGTTGGGAACTCTCTCCACTTTGCCTCTGAGCACCTGTTTTTTGCAATGCTCTCTAAGATTCTGAAGCTCCCCTTTGTAGAAGCAGCAGTGTTAGTCACTCAGTCACGTTGAACTCTTCACAACCCCATGTACTGTAGCTTACCAGACCCCTCTGTCCATGGGATTCTCCAGCAAGAATACTGGAGATGACTGCCATTCCTTTCTCCAGAGGATCTGTACTGGTCTCGAGATTCTGAAGCTCCCCTTTGAGAAAGTGTAAACAGATGCAGCCACAACAGAGAACAATATGGGGATTCCTTAAAAAGCTAGGAATAAAACTAATAGGCTGTGGTTTTGCTAAGTAACTTCAGTCTTGCTCAAGTCACTTCAGTCTTTGCCGCCCTATGGACTTCAACCTGCTACGTTCCTCTCTCAATGGGATTCTCCAGGCAAGAACACTGGAGTGGGTTGCCATGCCTTCCTCCAGGGAATTTTCCCAGTCCAGGGGTTGGACTGATATCTCTTATATCTCAAAACCTGACAGACAGGTTCTTTACCACTAGTGCTACCTGGAAGCCCCTCAAACTGCCATGCAGTGCTGTGCTTAGTCACTCAGTGGTATTTGACTCTTTGTGATGAACTGTAGCCCACAAGACTCCTCTATCCATGCTGATTCTCAAGACAATACAGAAGTGGGTTGCCATGCTTCCTCCAGGGGATCTTTCCAACCCGTGGATCAAACCCAGGTCTCCTACATTGCAGAAGGATTCTTTACCATCTGAGCCACCAGGGAAGCACAAGAATACTGGAGTTGGTAGCCTATTACTTTCTCCAGGGGATCGTCCTGACCGAGGAATTGAACCACAGTCTCCTGCATTTCAGACAGTCAGCGACCGGTTAAAACTATCACAAGACCTACAATCCCACTACTCGGCGTATACTCTGAAAAAATAGATTTCAAAAAGACACATGTACCCAGTGTTCATCACAGCACTAGTTGTCGTATCTAGGATATGGAAGCAACACACATGTCCATTGAGAGATGAATAAATAAAGAAGGTGTGGTTGATTTCAATTTTCAGTGACTAAAATTGAAAAGTGAAAGTGAAAGTGTTACTTGCTCAATCTTGACCGACTCTCTGTAACCCCATGTTGACCACCAGGCTCCTCTGTTCATGGAATTCTCTAGGCAAAAAATGCTGGAGTGGGTTGCCTTTTCCTTCTCCGGGGAATCTTGCCAACACAAGGATAAAATTCAGGTCTCCTGCATTTCAGGCAGTTCTTTACACACTGAGCAGCCAGAAAGCAACACAAATGTGCATTGATAGATGAATGGAGAAAGAAGTTATGGTTGTTGTCACCTTTCAGACACTAAGTTGTGTCCTCAACTGCAATCTCAAAAATGACAGAATGATCTGTGTTTGTTTCCAAGGCAAACCATTCCATATCATGGTAACCCAAGTCTACGGCCCAACCAGTAACACTGAAGAAGCTGAAGTTGAACGGTTCTATGAAGACCTACAAGACATTTTAGCACTAACACCCAAAAAAGATGTCCTTTTCCCTATTGGGGACTGGAATGCAAAAGTAGAAAGTCAAGAAACACCTGGAGTAACAGGCAAATTTGGCCTTGGAGTACAGAATGAAGCAGGGCAAAGGGTAATAGAGTTTTGCCAAGAGAATGCATGTGTGATAGCAAACACCCTCTTCCAACAACACAAGAGAAGACTCTACACATGGACATCACCAGATGGCCAACACCAAAATCAGATTGATTATATTTTTTTGCAGCCAAAAATGAAGAAGCTCTATACTGTCAGCAAAAACAAGACTGGGAGCTGACTGTGGCTCAGATCGTGAACTCCTAATTACCAAAATTCATACTTAGATTGAAGAAAGTGGGGAAAACCATTGACCACTCAGGTATAACCTAAATCAAATCCCTTATGATTATACAGTGGAAGTGAGAAATAGATTTAAGGGACTAGATCTGATGGACAGAGTGCCTGATGATTTATGGATGGAAGTTCATGACATTGTCTAGGAGAAAGGAAACAAGACTATCCCCAAGAAAAAGAAATGCAAAAAAGCAAAATAGCTTTCTGAGGAGGCCTTACAAATAGCTGTGGAAAGAAGAGACGTGAAAAGCAAAGGAGAAAAAGAAAGATATACCCACTTCAGTGCAAAGAAATAGAGAAATATAATAGAATGGTCAGGACACAGTTCAGTCCAGTTCAGTCACTCAGTTGTGTCTGACACTTTGCGACCTTGTGAACCACAGGACTCCATGCCTCCCTGTCCATCACCAACTCTCAGAGTCCACCCAAACCCATGTCCATTGAGACGGTGATGCCATCTGACCATCTCATCCTCTGTCGTCCCCTTATCCTCCTGCCCTAAATCTTTCCCAGCATCAGGGTCTTTTCAAATGAGTCCGCTCTTCCCATCAGGTGGCCAAAGTAGAGATCTCTTCTGGAGAGATCTATAGTAGAGATAACTTCAAGAAAATTAGAGCTATCAAGGGAACAGTTCGTGCAACAATGGGCTCAATAAAGGACAGAAATGCTATGGACCTAACAGAAGCAGAAGATGTTAGGAAGAGGTGGCAAGAATACACAGAAGTACTGTAGAAAAAAGATCTTCATGATCCAGATAATCACGATGGTGTGATCACTCACCTAGAGCCAGACATCCTGGAATGTGAAGACGAGTGGGCCTTCGGAAGCATGCCTACGGACAAAGCTAGTGGAGGTGATGGAATTCCAGTTGAGTTATTTCAAATCCTAAAAGATGATGCTGTGAAAGTGCTGCATCTAATAGGTCAGCAAATTTGGAAGACTGAGCTGTGGCCAATGGACTGGAAAAGATCAGTTTTCATTCTAATCCCAAAGAAAGGCAATTCCAAAGAATGCTCACACGACTGCAAAATTGCGCTCATCTCACACACTAAGACAGTAATGCTCAAAATTCTCCAACCCAGGCTTCAGCAATAGGTGAATCGTGAACTTCCAGATGCTCATGCTGACTTTAGGAAAGGCAAAAGAAGCAGAGATCAAATTGCCAACATCCAATGGAACATCAAAAAAGCAAGAGAGTTCCTGGACAACATCTATTTCTGCTTTATTGACTATGCCAAAACTTTGACCGTGTGGATCACAATAAATTTTGGAAAATCGTGAAAGACATGGGAATACCAGACCACCTGACCTGCCTATTGAGAAATCTGTATGCATGTCAGAGAGCAACAGTTAGAACTGAACATGGAACAACAGACTGGTTCCAAATAGAAAAAGGAGTACATCAAGGCAGTATATTGTCATCCCACTTATTTGATTTATATGCAGAGTACATCATGAGAAATGCTGGGCTGGATGAAGCACAAGCTGGAATCAAGATTACTTGGAGAAATATCAATAACCTCAGCTATGCAGATGACATCACCCTTATGGCACAAAGTGAAGAAGAACTAAAGAGCCTCTTGATTAAAGTGCAAGAGAACAGTGAAAAAGTTGGCTTAAAGCTCAAAATTCATAAAATTAAGATCATGGCGTCTAGTCCCATCACTTCATGGCACAAAGATGGGGAAACAGTGGCTGACTTTATTTTTCTGGGCTCCAAAATCACTGCAGATGGTGATTGCAGCCATGAAATTGAAAGACACTTACTCCTTGGAGAAAAGTTATGACCAAGCTAGACAGCATATTAAAAAGCAGAGACATTGCTTTGCCAACAAAGGTCCATCTAGTCAAGGGTTTGGTTTTTCCCGTAGTCATGTATGAATGTGAGGCCTGGACTATCAAGAAAGCTGAGCACAGAAGCATTGATGCTTTTGAACTGTGGTGTTGGAGAAGATACTTGAGAGTCCCTTGGAGTGCAAGAAGATCCAACCAGTCCATCCTAAAGGAGATCAGTCCTGGGTGTTCGTTGGAAGGACTGCTGTTGAAGTTGAAACCCCAGTGCTTTGGTAACCTGATGTGAAGAGCTGACTGATTTCAAAAGACCCCGATGCTGGGAGGGATTGTGGGCAGGGGGAAAAGGGGGCGACAGAGGATGAGATGGTTGATGGCATCACTGACTCGATGGACATGGGCTTGGGTGGACTCCAGGAGCTGGTGATGGATAAGGAGGCCTGGAGTGCTGCAGTTCATGGGATCGCAAAGAGTCGGACACGACTGAGTGACTGAACTGAACTGAACTGAACTGAGGAAGCATATTAAAAAGCAGAGACATTAGTTTGCCAATAAAGGTCTCTCTATTAAAAGCTATGGTTTTCCAGTTATCATGTATGGATATGAAAGTTGGACCCTGATTAAATACGAGACACTGAGAAGATTCATGTTTTAATTTCAGTCCTGTTAAGTTGCTCAGTTGTGTCTGACTCTTGGAGACTCCCTGGACTCCACACGTCATTCCTCCCTGCCTATCACCAGTTCCTGTAGCTTGGTCAACTCATGCTCATTGAGGTCATGTTGCCATCCAACCGTCTCATCCTCTGCTGTCCTTTTACCTCTGCTTGCCTTGGTAATGAGAGATCATCCTGTCATTTTTGAGACTACACTAAAAGTACTGCGTTTTGGACTCCTTTTCTTGACTAAGAGGGATACTCCATTTCTTCTAAAGGATTCTTGCCCACAGTAGTAGATTTAATGATCATCTGAATTAAGTTTGCCCATTCCAGCCCATTTTAGTTCACTGGTTCCTAAAATGTCAGTGTTCACTCTTGCCATCTCCTGTTTGACCACTTGTAATTTACCTTGATCCATGGATGAGGACAGATGTTGAAGGTGAAACTCCCAATATTTTGTTTACCTGATGCGAAGAGCTCACTCATTTGAAAAGACCGTGATGTTGGGAAAGATTGAAGGCAGAAGGAGAAGGGGGTGACAGAGGATGAGATGGTTAGGTGGCATCACCAACTCAAGGGACGTGAGTTTGGGTAAACTCCAGGAGTTGGTGATGGACAGGAAGGCCTGGCGTGCTGCAGTTGATGGGGTCTCAAAGAGTCAGACACAACTGAGCGACTGAACTAACTTCATTCTTTCTGGAGTTATTTTCCCAGTGTTATCCAGCAGTATACTGGGCACCTAGTGACCTGGGGCATTCATCTGTCAGTGTCATATCTTTTTGCCTTTTCACACTGTTCATGGGGTTGTCAAGGCAGGAGTACTGAAGTGGTTTGCCATCCCCTTCTGCAGTGAATAGTTTGTCAAGTCTCTCAATTGTGACCCGTCCATCTAAGATATCCATATATGGCATGGCTCATACTTTCATTGATGTAAACAAGGCTGTGGTACATGTGATCCATTTGGTTAGTTTTCTGTATTGTGGTTTTCATTCTGTCTGCCTTCTGATGGGTAGGGATAGGCTCCTTGGAAGCTTCCTTATGGGAAGGACTGACTTGGGGGAAACTGAGTCTTATTCCAATGGGTGGGGCCAACCTCAGTAAATCTTTAGTCCAATTTTCTGTTGATGGGCAGGGCTGTGTTCTCTCCCTGTTGTTTGGCCTGAGGTCGAAGTATGGTAGAGATCATTACTACTATAATAGTGACCTCCTTCAAAAAGACTTGAATGCATGTATTGCTGAATACATTGCTGTATTCAGTGCCCCTGTCCCTGTGGCAGCCAACTGTCAACCCACACCTCTGCCAGAGACTACTGGACACTCACAGGCAAGTTTGGGTCAGTCTTTTGTGGGTTGTCTGCTCCTTTCTCCTGGTTCCTGGTGGATACAAAGTTCAGTTTGTGCTCTCCAGGAGCCTGTTTCCCCTGTCCTGTGGAAGTTCTGTAATCTTGGTGATTACGGAAAAGTTCTGTAAGCTTTTAAATTCCACTGGCCTCCAAAGTCAAATTCCCTGGTGGTATTCCGTCCCTTTCCTGGATTCCCAGCTTGGGAAGTCTGTTTTTCGTCCTAGAACTTTCTTAATGGTGTGAGAGTTTCCTTGGTTTAATTGTTCTGCAGTTTGTGGGTCATCTGCTCGGTGCCTCAGTAGTTGGGATAACAGCGACCTCCTCCAAGAGGGCTTATGCCACACACTGCATGACCCCATGTGTGCTACAACCAGAGCTCTAGTCTCCATGGCAGGCCACTGCCACCTGTGCCTTTGCAAGAGACACTCAGACACTCAAAGGCAGTTCTGGTTCAGTCTCTGTGGGTTTTCTAGGTCCTGGTGCACACAAGGTCTTGTTTGAGCTCTCTGAACATCTCTGGTGGGTATGGTTTGACTCTAAATGTGATTTTTTCCCCTCCTACCACCACCTTGTTGGGGCTTTTCCTTTCCTCCTAGACCTGGGGTATCTTTATATGGTGGGATACAACATTCTCCTGTCGGTGGTTGTTCAGCAGCGAGTTGCACTTTTGGAGTTCTAAGAGGGGAAGACGAGCATATATCCTTCAACTCCATCATCTTAGCAATTCATGTTTTACATATGTGTGTGTGTGTGTGTGTTTGTGTGTGTGATATATGAATCTGCATTCATTTTGCATATGTGATTTAGAGAAAATTTTATATTTAATATATACTAAAATTTCACATCTCATATAAAACCCATTGTTTGCTTTGATATTAGTATGAGATACATGAAAAGTTTCACATTTGATATATATGAATATCTCTGTATTTTTAATATTATGACATAAATAAAGATACATATTTCATATGTAATATGTGTGCCCAGAATTTCAAATATGACATAGACAAAATTCCATACTTCAATATAGGAAATTGTGCACAGATTTTTGAGTATGAAATACAGAAATGTCCTCACTTCATACATATGATGATCTGTACCTAGATTTCAATATATGATAAGGATGTAAATCCATGGCTGATTCATATCAATGTATGACAAAACCCACTGGGAAAAAAAAATAATAATAATAAAAAAAAATTTCATATTTAATTTACCTGAGACTCTCCATCCAGATTCTTATATGTGACATAGGCAAATTTCCATATGTTCTATGAATGAATATCTGCACAAAGATTCTATTATATGATAAGAGAAAATGTCACACTTCATATACATGATTACCTACACTTAAAATCTCAGATTTGACAAATCTAAAATTCATATTTCTGAAGATTTACACAAAAGCTATCCTATTGAGAGAGTCAATTCTTAGGTAGGTTGATAAGGAGTCTGGTGCTCTCAAGGAGGAAGGACTCCAGGGCCTTCAGGAGGAGAAAGGAATCCGGGTCCCTCGAGTAGGAGATAGGGGTTTAGAGTTCTCAAGAAAGAGAAAAGAACAAACTTTTGTTTTTCTTTAAGTGAGTGTTGATGGTTGCACTCAAAACGTCTGATCTTGCTCAAAGAAATGTTTTTCCTTAAACTCTGAACCAATGATTATATAACAACAATGTATTCTTCCTGAGGACATGTTTCTCCTTCTTGAAAACCTTCTGAACATTCCTGTCATCTTTAAATGTATATTACGGGAATGGGTCTGGTAAGATCTTTCTATTGTTAGTTCCAATCTCATTATTTTAAAGTGTAAATTGTGGGACTGAGTCTGGTAAGACCTTCACAACCTTGAGACATTCTTCTGATGTGGTGTAATAACCAACTGAAAAGGTATATATAGCTCTCTTGCCAAGACTAGCAAGGGGTGCACTCTCTAATGCCCTTCTGATGGCTTTGCCCGTCCCTTTTTATTCTTTAATAAACCTCTGCTACACAAAAGCTCTTGAGTAATCAAGCCTGGTCCCTGTTCCCAAAGCTAAATCTTCTCAGAGATCACAAATCAGACAGCATTCACTGTAAGCTATCATGATATGGCATGGAGAATATTCCATATTATATACAAAGGAATATCTTGGTCCAAATTCTCAGAGGTGACAGGGGAACACTCTACATCTTACATATATATATATATATATATATGTATATATATATATATATATGTATCTGGAAAAGATTCTCATAAGTGACACAGATAAAAGTCCACCTTTACTACAAAGGAAAAATTGTGCCTCTATTTTCATGTGGCATACTCACAATTTTATATTGAATATATATGGAAATCTGCACTCTGATTGCTGCGTATGATATAGAAAAAATTATATTTCATATGTTTGGTAATCTGCACTTAGATTCTCACTGAGATTCTCACCCAGGGAAATAAAGAAAACTCTGTGTCTCATACACATGAAAGTCTGAACCCAGAAACACATATTGATCAAATGGAAAATTCCATATTTCATACATGTCAAAGTCTGCATTCAGATATCCATAAGTGAGAGAGAAAATATCATATCTCATATATATTAAAATGTGCACTTAGATTTTCATATATGCAGTGAGAATTTTACATATTTCATATATATGAAAATTTGAGCCCAGATTTTCACCTGGGACACAGAGAAAGTTGCATGTTTCATACATTTATATTAAAACCTGGTTTGAGATTTACATGTGTGACAAAAAAAATCCTTTGTTCATTATATCAAGATTTGTACCCAGACTTTCATATTTGACATCTATAAAATACCGTATATTTCATATATTTAAACATATACTTCTATATTTTACCTGTTATATACATTTTATATATTTATACTTGAAAACATATTTACACTATATAAATATACTATAACTTAATATTATACTTAAAATATGTTTATAAATACATATTTATATGTAATATGTTATGTTAATATATTTAAAAATCTACAACATGTCCTAATACCTAATGTAGAACAAATTTCTTACTTAAGATATTAAAAAATCTGGGCAGTGATTTTGATATGTGATAAACAGAAAATCCAGATTTCGTATATCTGAATCCAGACAGTCATGTGTGATACAGTGAAGATTCCATATTTCATACATATGAAAATTTGCATCCAGAATTTAATATATGACATGGGAAGATTCCATATTTTATATATAGATATAGATACAGATATATAGATACATTTGTAACTCTGTGCTGAGTTTTTCATATATCACGTAGAGAAAGTTTCAATTTTCTTATTTCCTCAATTCTGTACTCCAAGAGCTGTATATGATATAAAGATCAGATTCTCACATATAATGAATAGAAAATGCTGTGTTATTTTATTAATGCTGCATTATAAAGGAAAATCTGAACCCTGATCTCAAATGTTAATGTACAAAATTCCATGTTTCATATATATGACACTAAGCCAGATCCTTTCATGTGATAAAATGAAAATTCCATATTTAATATATGTGAAACTCTGCACCCAGAGCCTCATATATAACACAAAAAATCTTTTACATTTTTATATATGAAAATCCTCAGTCAGATCCCATATATGATATAGAATTTCATATTTCATATAGGCAGTATCACAAAAAACTGTGGAAAATTCTTAAAGAGTTGGGAATACCAGACCGTCTTACCTGCCTCCTGAGAAGTCTGTATGCAGGTCAAGTAGCAACAATGGTTAGAGCCGGACATGCAACAATGGACTGCTTCAGCACTGGGAAGGGAGTACAACCAGGATGTATATTGTCCCTGTGTAGATTTAACTGATATACAGTGCATCCTGAGATGCCAGGCTGGATGAAGCTCAAGCTGGAATCAAGAGAGTTGGAAAAGATATCAGTAACCTCAGATATGCAGATGACAATGCCCTTATGGCAGAAAGCCAAAAGGAACTAAGTAGCCTCTTGATGAAGCTGAAAGAGAGTGAAAACACTGGCTTAAAGCTGAACATTCAGAAAACTAAGATCATGGCATCCAGTTCCATCATTTCATGGCAACTAGATGGTGAAACAATGGAAACAGTGGCATACACTTATTTTGGAGGGCTCCAAAATCAGGGCAGATTGTGTTTGCAGTAATGAAGTTAAAAAAAACGCTCGTTCCTTGAAAGAAAAGATACGACCAACGTAGATGTCAAGTCTGTATATTGTCACTGTGCTTATTTAACTTATGTGCAGAATACATCATGAGAAACACTGGGCTGGATGAAGCACAATCTGGAATCAAGACTGCCAGGAGAAATATCAATAACCTCAGATGACACCACCCTTATGGCAGAAAGTGAAGAACTTAGAGTCTCTTGATGAAAGTACAAGAGGAGAGTGAAAAAGGTGGCTTAAAGCTCAACATTCATAAAACAAAAGATCATGGCAGCCGTTCCCATCACTTCATGGCAAATAGATGGAGCAACAGTGGAAACCGTGGCGGACTTCATTTTTGGGGGGCTGCAAAATCCCTGCAGATGGTGACTGCAGCCACGAAATTAAAAGGCGCTCACTCCTTGGAAGGAACGTTAATGACCAACCTAGACAGTGTATTAAAAAGCAGAGACATTACTTTGTCGACAAAGGTCCGTCCCGTCAGGGCCATGGTTTTTCCAGTAATCATGTATGGATGTGAGAGTTGGACTATAAAGAAAGCTGAGTGCTGAAGAAGGGATGCTTTTTTTGAACTGTGTTGTTGGAGAAGACTCTTGAGAGTCCCTTGGAGTGAAGGGATTGAAGGCAGGAGGTAAAGGGGCAACAGAGCCTGAGATGGTTGGATGGCATCACTGACTCAATGGACATGAGTTTTAGTAAACTCTGGGAGTCGGTGATGGACACGGAGGCCTGGCGTGCTGCAGTCCATCGGGTCGCAAAGAGTCGGACATACCTGAGCGATTGGACTGAACAGAACTGAACTGAGAGAGCTTATTAAAGAGCAGCGACATTACTTTATGACAAATGTCTGTCTAGTCGCAGCTGTTGTTTTTCCGGAAGTCATGTATGGATGTGAGAACTGGACTATAATGAAGGCTGTTCCCCAAAGAATTGATGCTTTTGAACTGTGGTGTTGGAGAAGACTCTTGAGAGTCGCTTGGACTGCCAGGGGATCCAACCAGTCTATCCTAATGGAAATCAGATCTGAATGTTCATTGCAAGGACCGATGCTGAAGCTGAAGCTCCAATCCTTTGGCCACCTGATGAGAGAAACTGCCTCCTTAGTAAAGACCCTGATGCTGGGGAAGGTTGAAGACAGGGGGAGAAGGTTATGACGGAGGACCAGAATGTTGGATAGCATCACCAACTTAAAGGAGTTGAGTTTGAGCAACCTCTGGGAGTTGGTGATGGATGAGAAAGCCTGGCATGCTGCACTCCACTGGGTTGCAAAGAGTCGAACAAAACCGAATGACTGAACTTTCTAATATGTGATATCTATACACAAATGCATGTGAAATTTGAAACAAGCATATATACATGTATATTATAATATAAATTTATGCTCCCAGAATTTCATATATGACAGAGAAAATTGCATATGTCATGAAAGTACACACCAAGACCCTCAGCAGACAAGTGGAAAATTTCCTATTTCACATGTATGAAGATATGGCCCTAGGTTCTCATATTGACAGAGGGAATATCTATATTTAATACATATGAAATGTAACATCCAGACTCTCATATCAGAATTAATAAAATTTTGTCTTTCATATATATTAAGGTATTCATACAGATTATTATATATGATATAGAGAAAATTCAGCATTTTCTGTAATGTTCATCTGCACACAAATACTTATATTTCATTTAGAGAAAATCACATATTTCATATGTGTTTAAATCCAGGTATAGATTGACATATATGAAATGAAGAAAACAACACATTTATATATAGGAGTATCTTTGTATTCCTATAGAAATTAGGAGATGTTATAGAAATATATAGAGAAAATTGCATTTTATATATATGTCAATCTGAAACAGTTTTCACATGTGACATAGAAAAAATTGTGTGACAAAGATAAATTCCCTATTTCATATTTTCATATGAAATATATATATATGTATATATATATATATATATATATATACAGATTTACTTACCTGAATTTGAGAAAAAATTATATTATATACCTGAAAAATCTTTGCCCAGATTGGTATGTGATACAGAAAATAGTCCATATACACTATATATTGGTAAATCTGCACCCAGAGTCTCACATAAGACATTATAAAGTATTGCAGATTTCATATATATGAAAATCTGCACCCGGATTTTCACATGACACACTGAGAAAATTCCGTATTTCATATATATAAAGATCTACCTGCAACTCTTCATCTATGACATAGAATAAATTGTATATTGCATTTATATCAGGATCTGTGTCCAAATGTCCATACCTGGTAGGAGAAAATACTGTATCTCATATATACTAGCATCAGCACTGAGATATCTATATACAAGCTAAGAAAATTCCCGCCTTTATGTATATGAAAATGTTAGCCCAGGTTTTTATGTGTAACATACAGAAATGTTCGTAGTTCACATATATGAAAATCTTCATCAAGATTTACTTGTTGTTGTTCAGTCAGTAAATCACATTTGACTCTTAGTGTCCCTGTGGTCTTCAGCTCCCCAGGCTTCCCAGTCCTTCACTGTCTCCCACAGTTTGCTCAAACTTATGTTAATTGACTCAGTGATACCATCCAACCATCCAGCATATTCATCTGTCCTTCCAGTGAATATTCAGGGTCAATTTCCTTTAGAATAGACTGGCTCAATCTCTTAGCAGTCTAAGGGACTCCTGAGTCTTCCCCAGCACCACGTCTGAAAGCACCAGTTCTTCATTTCTCAGCCTTCTTTATGGTCCAGCTTTTACATCTGTACAAAATCCCTATTTCAGTTATCAGGAAAATACCATAGTTAATATATTTAATGACCTGCAGCAAGATTCTCATATGTGACATAGGGAAAATTAATTTTTCATATATATTAACTATATGCAACCAGATATCAATAATGACACACTTGAAGTTCTAGATCATATACATATATATGTATGATAATCTGTGTCTAGTTTTTCATATATGACATAGAGAAAAGTCCATATTTTACATATATGAAGACCTGTAGTCAGATTATTATATATGACTTAAAGAAAGAAAATTGTGTATTTTCTTTTATTTTCTCTGGATATATGATAATCTCCATCCAGATTCTCATATATAGTGTAATAAGAGTGACGTCTTTCAGATATTTCCAAATCTGCATTCAAATTTGCATATGTGACATACAGAAAATTACACACACACACACACACGCCAAGATTCACCTGAATGATGAGAAAAGTTCATGTTTTGTACATCTGAAAAATCTTTGTTCAAGTTTGTTTGTGACATAGAAAAATTGTTATAGTATATATTGGGAATCTGCACTCACAGTCTCATATCCAACCCAGAGAAAATTGCCTGTTTCTAATGTATGAAAATAGATTTTCATATGTAAGATAGAGAAATTTCTATATTTCATCTGTAAAATAGTCTGCACCCTGATTCTTGTATACAGGAGGGAATAAACGGTGTGAATTGTGTATTTAAAAATCTGTCCCCAGATTTTCGGATGTGACATAGAGGAGATTGCATATTACACGAAGAAAACTCTCTATACCATAAATCTTAAAATATGGATGCAGATTCTCATATGTGATATAAAGAATATTCCATGTTTCATATATATGAAACAGTGCACCCAGATTCTTATATACAGAAAACTCTATGTTTATTCACCATGAAAAGCTGCACACTGATTCTCCTATGGGATATAGATACATTTCCATAATTAATATATATGAAAATCTGCATTCTGCCCTTAATATACAGAACAGAGAAAATCTATATGTGAAATGTGTAAAAACCCATACCCTCATATATCATAAGTAGAAAATTCCGTATTTCCTAGACACAAAAATCTTCACCTAAATTTCTCTGGATGATAGAGAAAATCTCATTTCAGATAAATATATTATAAAATTTGAACCCAGGCTTTCATATATAACATCAATAAAATTCATATTTAACACTGAAAAAATATGCACCCAGATTCTCTTACAGTACATGTAGAAAATTCCATGTTTCATATGAATGAATATCTGTACACATATTTCATATATGTGCACTACTGAATTTCCCCAATGTCATGTATGAGAATTTGGGTGCATATTTTTACATGTATGAAAATATGCATCCAGATTTTCACATATTATAGAGGCATTTCTATATTTTGTGTATATTACAATATATTCTATAATATATAATATTAATATTAGTAATATGTAATATTTTCTCTTACTTTCATATATGACAGACAAGTTTCCGTTTTTCATATATACATAGGAATATCCAGAGTCTAGATATTCCTGTGTGACAGAGATACTTTAATAGTTCACTTATGTGAAAGTCTTACCCAGGCTTATGTATTTGACAGAGAAAATTCCATATTTCATATATTTGAATATAAATCTGCATTCAGATTACCGTGTGTGACATTGAGAAAATACCATACTTAATATATTAAAACATCTGCACACAGATTTTCTTATGTGTCAGAAGGAAAATTCCATGTATCATATGTGTGAAAATTTGCACCCAAATTCTGATACATGTCTCAAGGAAAATTCAATATTTTATATATATGATTACCTGCACACAGAATCTCATATATGACAGAGATAAAATATCACATTTTACATACATGAACACCTGTGCCCAGATTCCCATGTATGATGTAAGTATGTCCATATTGTATATATTTAAAAGTCTGAGTCGTGTTTCTCATGTGTGACAGAGGAAATTCTAGTATATGAAAACTTATACCCAGATTCACATATACTAAATAGAGAAAATTCTTTACATTATAGGTATTATAATCTTCACCCAGATTCTGTGCTGAGTTTTTCACAAGTGACACAAAGAAATTCTATATATGCTCTATTTGAGAGTCTGCACCCAGATTTGCATATGTAAGCAAGATTCTATTATGTGACACATAGGAAATTCCACATTTCATATATATAATCAGCACTTAGACTTTCATATTTGGCATATATAAAATTCCATATTTCTTAACGTTCAGTTCAGTTCAGTTGCCGCGTCCTGTCGGCCTCTTTGCGACCCCATGAACCGCAGCACGCCAGGCCTCTCTGTCCATCACCAACTCCCGGAGTCTGCCCAAACCCACTTCTATTGTGTTGGTGATGCCATCCAACCATCTCATCCCCTGTCATCCATTTCTCCTCCTACCCTCAATCTTTCCCAGCATCAGGGTCTTTTCAAATGAGTCAGCTCTCCTCATCAGGTGGCCAAAGTATTGGAGTTTCGGCCTCAACAATCAGTCCCCTCCAGTGAACACTCAGGACTGACTTCCTTTAGGATGGACTGGCTGGATCTCCTTGCAGTCCAAGGGACTCTCAAGGGTCTTCTCCAACACCACAGTTCAAAACCATCAATTCTTGGGCTATCAATTCTCAGCTATATGTATATCTGCATGCAAATTTCATATATGGCATAGAGAATATCTCATATAACCTACACAGAAAAATTCAGGTCAAATTCTCCTATGGGACATAGATAATATTCCTTCTGTTTTGTATGTGAAATATGCACCCTGACTTTCATATTCCATCTCTTTTATATATATATATATATATAATAATCTTCATCCAGATCCCATATGTGGCATAGACTGTTTCATATTTCATATAAATATGTATGCAGAAATACTCATATTTGAAATGCAGGCAAGTATATATTTCATGCAAATGAAAATCTGCCTTCATATTACCATATATAACTTAGAGGAGCTTTCCTATGTCATATATGAAAAGATACACTAGGTGCCTCTCATAGAACATAGGGGAAATTCCCCATTTCGTATATATGAAAATATGCCCCTAGTTTCTCATGTTGACAGGAGGAAAATCTATAATATATATTAAAATTTACATCCAGATTCTCAGTTGTTAAAGTGGTAAAATTCCATATTTCATATACCTTAATGTCTGCATGTAGATTATTACATATGACACAGAAGAAATTCCATATTTTTATATAGGATAATTTGCACACTGATACTCATACTTGATTTAGGGAGAATTTGATATTTCATATATGTGAAAATCAGTGCCCAGATTTTCACATGCTACCTAGAGAAAAGAGAATATTTCAAATATTTGAAAAACTGTGTCTTGTTCTTGTATGTGAGACATGAAAATTCCAAATGTTAAGTGTAAAATTTGTGCATACAGATTGTCAAACGTAAGGCTGTGAAAATTGCATATTTTCACTTAAATAAAAATCTACATGTGTATTTGCATATGTAACAGAGAAGACCTCATATATTATAAATTAAAATCTATACTAAAGTTGTCATAAATGTCATAGAGAAAAATCCATACTTTATTATGTGATTATCAGTGACCCATAGTATGTTTGTGACATAGAGAAAATTCCATATGACGTGTATATAAAAATCTGTGTTCAGATTTCCATTTGTGACATGGAGGAAATTCTCTTATTTCGTAAGCATTAACATGTGGACTGATTCTATATATACCATCAGGAAAACCGATGACCAACCTAGACAGCATATTAAAAAGCAGAGACACACCTTTGCCAACAAAGGTCTGGATAGTCAAGGCGAACGGTTTTTCCGGTAGTCGTGTATGGATGTGAGAGTTGACACCTGTCGACTCTAAAGTAAGCTGTAAAGAAAGCTGAGCACTGAAGAATTGACGCTTTTGAACTGTGGTGTTGGAGAAGACTCTTGTGAGCCCCTTGGACTGAAGGGATTGACGGCAGGAGGAGAAGGAGGACGACAGAGGATGAGATGGTTGGATGGCATCGCCGGCTCAATGGACATGAGTTTGGGTCAACTCCGGGAGTTGGTGACGGACGGGGAGGCCTGGTGTGCTGCAGGCCATGGGGTTGCAAAGAGTCGGACATGACTGAGTGACTGAACTGAACTGATTCACATATATTGAATGCGAAATTTTCATATTTTCATAAAATCAGGGTTAAGGTTGTCATTATATGAAATATACAGTTTTATCTATAATGATTACAAGAATCATGGTGCAGATTTTCATTTTACATGGTGATTTCTCTGTATCAGCTATGAGAATATGATGTTTATGTTATATATAAGCATCTGAGTGTATATTTTAAGACATGTGAAATATGAAAATCTATGTTATGTAAGAGAACCCAAGTGCAAAATATTATACTATAAAATATGGACTATCCCATAGATGATAGAAAAGAATCTGATAACAGATTTGCATATACAAGAAATTTAGAATGCTATCTATATCACATGAGCATCTGGAATCAGATATTCGGGTGTATGAAATAATGCAATTTTCACATAAAAATCACAACACAAACTTTAAGATATATTAAATACTAAATTTCCATAGGTGAGATATTCGAACATGGGTGCAGCGTTTTAACTATATTTAGTATGGCATTAGGGTTTCCCTGGACACTTGAGAGTCCCTTGGACTGCAAGGAGATCCAGCCAGTCCATCCTAATGGAGATCAGTCCTGGTTCATCGGAAGGACTGATGCTGAAGCCGAAACTCCAATACTTCGGCCACCTCATGCGAAGAGCTGACTCACTGGAAAAGACCCTGCTGCTGGGAGGGACTGGGGGCAGAGGGTGAGATGGCTGGATGGCATCACCGACTCGATGGACATGGATTTGGGTAATCTCCGGGAGCTGGTGATGGACAGGGAGGCCTGGCCTGCTGCGAATCACGGGGTCACAAAGAGTCGGACACGACTGAGCGACTGAACTGAACTGAGGGTTTCCCTGATAGCCCAGTTGTTAAAGAAGCTGCCTGCAATGCAGGAGGTTGGAGTTCAATTCCTGGGTAGAGAAGATCCCCTGGAGAAGGGAAAGGCTACCCAGTCCAGTATTCTGGCCGACAGAATTCCATGGACTCTATGGCCCACGGGGTAGCAAAGAGCCAGACACAACTCAGCAACTTTCACTTCACTTAGAACATCAATTGATGTTAACTGGGAAGGTTTACTTTTGACTCTCAATTTTCGCTCATTGATCTTTGTTTATCCTCTTGCTAATACAACACTGTCCTGCTTATTGTCCTGATCACCTGACTGACTTTCATTTTCACTTTCAATATGGTATTATCTAGATGTCACATGTGATACGCTGCTGCTGCTGCTGCTAAGTTGCTTCAGTCGTGTCTGACTCTGTGCGACCCCATAGACGGCAGCCCAGCAGGCTGCTCTGTCCCTGGAGTTCTCCAGGCAAGAATGCTGGAGTGGGGCTCCATTTCCCTCTCCAATGCATGTGTGCATGCTATATTGCTTCAGTTTTGTCTGACTCTGTGCCACCCTATGGACAGCAGCCCACCAGGCTTCTCTGTCCGCAGGATCCTCTAGGCAAGAATCCTGGAGTGGGTTGCCCTTTCCTTCTCCAATTCACGTGTGCGTGCTAGGTCGTTTCAGTCGTGTCCAAGTCTGTGTACCCTATGGACAGCAGCCCACCAGGCTCCTCTGTCCACAGGATTCTCTAGGCAAGAACTAGTGGGGTGGGTTGCCATTTCCTTCTCTGCAATATGATGTATATGGATACAAATATTTATACGTGTGTGATAAGGAATTCCCTTCTCTCAGACACTTAAAATTGGCTAAGATTTTAATATAACATACAAAACATGCAATTTCACTGTATTCCCAATGAAAATCTCAGCTCATATTTTTATATATAGTTTAATGCATAATTTTCTCTCTGTCATGCACAAAAATATACATTATTATCCACCCACATTTATCTTATCTGAGCTTCTGGGGTGGTTCAGCTGGTAAAGAAACCACCGGCGATACAGGACACCTCCATTTGATCCCTGGGTCAGGAAGATCCCCTGGAGAAGGGAATGGAGATTTGCTCTAGTGTTCCTGCCTGGAGAGTCCAGTGGGCAGAGGAACTTGGCAGGTCATGGGGTCGCAACGAATAGGACATGACCGAGTGACTGAACAACATTCTATCCAAAATTTGCACAGCTTATGGCAATGAAACATCAAGATGATAGTAATAATAATGACACCATCTTGGCAGGAAAATATAATTGCACACTTTAATATATATGAGATGCAAGTTTTTCTCCATGACACCTATGGAAATCTGAATGCAGATATTTACCTGTATGAAATTTGGAATTTTGTTCTTGACCCGTATGAGGTTCGGGTTCAGATTCATGTATATGAAATATGGAATTTTCTATGTCAAATGTGAGAAATGCTGTACATTTTCAGGTATATGTATATAAATGATACATGTATACATGTAATAAATACATGTATATTTCCATATAGAGAAAATATAAAATTTCTTGACATCATATTGAATATCTGTGTCCTCGTTTTCATATGCACGAAATATGTAATCTTATGCATGTTAAATATGTGTATCTGGGTGCAGAGTTCCATACATAGGATATGTGACGATTTCTCTCTGTTATACAGGAGAATCTGGATGGAGATTACATATTATAGTCTATATAAGATACAGAATATTCTCTATATCATTTATGATAATTTGGATGCATATATGTATATATACATTTGAAACATGGAATTTTCTTTGTGTCCCATGTCAAAATCTAGTTACCGATTTTTAGTTATATTAAATATAATATATACCTCATATATGAAATAGGGTTTTGTATGATTGTGAGTTGTTTTTCAGTCAGTGATGGCTGACTCTTTGTGACCCCGTGTACTGCCACACTCCAGGCTTCCCTGTCTTTCACTATCTCCCTAGTGTGCTCAGACTCTTGTCCATTAAGTCAGTGATGCCATGCAACCATCTCATCCTGTCATCCCCTTCTCCTGCCCTCAGTCTTTCCCGGCATCAGAGTCTTTTCCAATGAGTCAGTTCTTCACATGAGGTGGCCAAAGTATTAGAACTTCAGCTTCAATCCTTCCAAAGAACATTCAGAAGAGTAGTGGTAGCTCACTGTTTTAATTTTCATTTCCCTAATTACATGAATGTGGAGTATCTCTTTATATGCTTTTTTGCCACCTCAGTTTTGCATCTGTAGTTCTTTGGTGCGGTGTCTGGCTAGCTCTTAGGTTCATTTTTTAGGTTTAATCGCTTGTTTTCTTGTTGAGTTTTGAGAGTTCTTTGTATGTTTTGGATAATAGTCCATTATCAGCCTGTCTTTTGCAAATATTTTCTCCCAGCTTATGGCTTATCTTCTCATCTTCTTAGAGATTTGTAACAAGAAATCACTTAATTTTTTTTAATGAGTCACTTTAAAGAGAAATATTTGGGAAATGACAGTCAAAACGGTTGGAATGTGGCAAAACAAAAGAAACTACAGGCAAGGGACTCAGACACAAAGAGCCTGGTACACAGCTTTGCTCCCAAGCTCCGATACCTGGCAATTATTATGCCTATCTTACCATTTGAACAGTATTGGCAGCTATTGCTGATTTTCTTGCTACTATAACTATGGCATATTGCTTTGGCTAATACTATTATTACTGTTAATTTTTGTAATGTATTATTTTGATGAACCTCAGTATTGCTTGTATCTCACTTGTTTCTCTGTGTGACCTGTGGTTATCTAGGTGTAGATTTTCATATATATATATTTATATATATGTATATATATATATATATATATGTGTGTGTGTGTGTGTGTGTGTGTGTGACACAAGTTTTTCTAACTCATATATGACAATCTGGGTGCTGATTTCCACATGGGTGAAATAAACAGTTGTCTCTGTGTTACATGTGATAATCTAGTCACAATGTTTCTTAAATACATGGAATTTTGTCTGTCATATATGAGAATCTGGGTACAACTTATCATATTATGACATATAGAGTGTACACTATTCACATGAAAGAATTAGAACCAAGATTTTCATGGGAATGTCATATAGCATGTTCTGCATGTCATAGATAAAAATCGGGTGAACTAAGAAACATAAAATTTTATATATGCAACTCTTGGGCCATTATTATTACTGCTATCTTAATATTTAACTGGCATAAGTTGTGAAAAATGTGGAGAGAATGTTGTTGTTTAGCTCATTCACGTGTGACTCTTTGTGACCCAGTGGGCTGTAGCCCACCAGGCTCCTCTGTCCATGGGATTCTCCAGGCAAGAACACTGGGGCAGGTTTCCATTTCCTTCTCCACGGGATCTTCCTGACAGGGATGAAACGGACGGCTCCTGCCTTCAAAGTGGATTCTTGACTGGCTGAGCCACCATGGAAGTCCAGATAGGATGGATGCTGGTGGATAATAATGGCTCCCTGGCAGAGAGGGGAGGGGTCGACTCAGGAGCCTCTGCCTCAGAACCAGAGGAATGCATCAGGGTCGGTGCCTGTCGGCCACAAGTTCCCAGCGCACTCAGGTTATGGACCCACGCTGCGTGGCACCTGTCCTGCCCCTGAAGCTCGCTCTGACCACAGTGGCAGCAGTACCCTGGGCCCCCTGTTGGGTGGAGAGGGTGCAAGAGACCTAATGTTGTATGGAAGCGGGAGGGCGGTATGAGGGTGGAGGTGTGAGAGCCAGGCATTGAGATGGGCTGAGAGATGCAGCACATCCAACAGAAATAGTGGGAGAGAGGCGGAAGTGCTGGAGCTAAGGAAGGCACACTCAGCAACACCAGGTAAGAGGGAACAGGGTACACGCAGCCGTTGGGGCTCTGGCAGTGTGGAGGGGTGTGAGGAAGGAGCAAGTGCTTGGTTGGGGTAGGCTGCCAGATGGAACACAAATCCAAGATGCCCAGTTAAATTTCAGAAAAATAACCAATACTTAGGAAACATACATGTGTCCCCAGTGTTGCATGGGTCATGCCCATATTAAAAAGTTCTGATTATTCTTCTGAAGTTACAGTCTAACTGGGCATCCTGTAATTTTATCTGGCAACACTAGCTGGAGAGGTGAGAGGTGGGAGTAGGGAGTATGGGCTACTGTTGCGGGAGCGGGGTGGGAGGAGGGGGTTTACAAGGCAAATGGAGTGGGTTTTGAGAAGCCCAAGGAAGGCCTTGAGGTGGAGGTACAGTGACACCAGAGAGAGGACACCAACTGGGTGGCCCCTGGACTTTCACTTGTTAGATAAATGGCACCCTACCCCAGCCAAAGCTGGGGATGTGGCAGAAACAGGCTCAAACTTGGACAGGTGGGTGGGACTGTGGGGTGGCTGTTCCTGATGCATAGGGCGGTAATGCATCACTGTGGTCTCAGTGCCAGACTGTGGCCATAGGTACCAGGGTCTAGGGCGTACGTTTCAGCCAGACACCACCCATCCCCCACCAGCAGCGTGGTATATCCCCCAGGTTCTGAACTTAAGAGTCCAATTTTGTTCAGTCACTGGTGGAGATGATTCCATTTTTGTTTTTATCTTTTTAAAAAAAAGTGCTTTATATATTTATTTCTGGCTGCAATTCGTCTTCAGTAGTTGTGGCACTATCGGTTAGTGCTTTGAGCAAAAGTGGGACCCGTGTCCACTTCACTGGCAGGTGGAATCTTAACTACTGGACCGCTAGGGAAGTCCCCTATCTTTTTTAAATTCTAGGAACAATCTTTTCACACCCACTGGAGTAGTCGTTGTTCAGTTGCTTCTGACTTTTTGCTCACCTGCGGACTCTTAAACCTCCAGGCTTCCCTGTCCTTTGCTATCTCCCAGAGCTTGCCCAAATTGAATGGCCACGACTTGGTGATACCATCAAATCATCTCATCCTCTGTCATCCCCTTCTCCTCCTGCCGTCAGTCTTTCCCCGCAGCAGGGTCTTTTCCAAGGAGTCGGCCTCTTCACATCAGATGGCCAAAGTATTGGAGTTTAAGCTCCAGCAACGGTCCTTCCAATGAATGTTAAATATTAATATTCAGGGATATCTCCCACTGGAAATGAAAATCTAAATTCTGTCACCATGACAAGTAGATATGATTTAACTTTGTCAGGGAGAAGAGGGATTTTTCTGTTTCTTTGTTTGTTTGACTGTGGCAGGTGTCAGGGAGTGCAGTGGTAAAGCATCTGCCTGCCAATGCAAGAGATGCTGGAGACAGAGGTCAGAAAGCTCCCCTAGAGGAGGAGATGGCAACACACTCCAGTATTCTTCCCTAGAAAATTCCACGGATCGAGGAGCCTGGTGGGCTCCAAGTCCATGGGATTGCAAAGAGTCAGACATGACTGAGAGACTGAGCATGCAGATCTTAAGCAGGTCTTATTGGCTGGAGGCGGAATCTTCCTTGTTCTGTCTCTTGGAATATTTCTCTGTGGGAAGATTCATGGGGGCAGAGCCAGGCTCTCCAGATGTAGTAAGTAGCTTAGTTTCAGCTGGACATACGGGGTCTTTTGTTCCCCAGCCAGAGACTGAACTCACATCCCTTGCATTGTAAGGCAGATTCTTTACCTCTGGGCCAGCCGGAAAGTCCTGAGAAGAATGGTTGACTGAACCCCTCTACCTGGAGACCTGAGGCGATCTTCCTTCAGGAACTTATACTTTAAAGAGAGCACCATTAAAGAATTCAAAATTGAAGGCACCTAGCGTTTACTGGGCCTTCCCTGGTGGCTCAGTGCTAAAGAATCTGCCTGTAGTGCAGATGCATGTTCCATCCTTGGGTCAGGAAATTTCTCTGAAGAAATGGCAACCCACTCGAGGATTTTTGCCTTGGAAATCACATGGATAGCGGAGCCTGATGGGCCACAGTCTATGGAGTTGTAAAAATTTGGATACATCTGAGCAACTGAACACCACCACTTGCTGAGCAACAGTGTACTCTGTGAGCTGAGTGTCTCATTCAGTGTGATTTCTGGTTCTCTGCCCTGTAGTAAGGTCTGTGCGCAGCTGATGGGAAGAATATAGCTCAGAGAGGTGTAGGCTTTGGCCAGCCAAGGTGACCCAGGAGGATTTGGAGACGGGCGATCCCCTTGCTTCTAACTCCATGCTTCTTGCCACAAATTTAAGTGGCAAGTGGTGGGAATTCAGGTAACACAAAGGAAAAAGTAATTTTGGATGTGCGTGTGTGCTCAGTCATGTCTGACTCTCTGAGACGCTATGGAATGTAGCTCACCAGTGTCCTCAGTTCATGGGATTCTGCAGGCAAGAATACTGGAGTGGGTGATCGCTTCCTTCTCCAGGGGGTCCCCCGAACCCAGGGATTGAACTCAAGTCTCCTGAGGCTCCTACATTGCAGGCGGATTCTTCACCCACGGAGCTACCTGGGAAGCGCAATTTTGGATGTGGTGTCTTCCTAGATCATGGCAAATGAGATCCCTCCAGATTAAACTCACAGCAGGACTCTGTTAGGAATGCTTTTGAACTCGTCTGCTTACCAAGCAGAGAGCACTTACAGCCTTTAAGTCATTCAGAATGTGGGACCGAGGTTCTTGGTGGAGCTGCATCCACAGCGCCCCCCGCCCCGACCACCACCCTGTCACAGTGCAGGAATCGAGGCTCAGAAAGCGGAGTAGGCAGAGCAGCCCATGGTACTTTCCCACAGTTTCACCCAAGCTCACAGAATCACACGATACTATCAACTCCCCAGAGGTTCCAACTGTATGAACAGCTCGGGCTGGTGAGCCCAGCAGCCTCAAAGCTTCGGCTGTTTCTTTCAGAAGGCATCAAGAAGGCAGTAGGTCTATGATCTCCCCTCTTGTCTAGGACGAGACGAGCCAAGGCATTTTGAATAGACCCAGGAAAAGGTCAATTTTCTGCCTCCTGGGGTAGAAGAGCAGAAAGGAGACATGAGGACCTGTTAGGAGGCAAGATATATACACATATGTGTATATATATATATATATATATATATATATATATATATATATTTCTGAGTGATTTGGGTGATAGGGTTGACTGACTTCAACAACTGGTTGAGGTAAAGAGAGGTGTTGAGGGCGGCTTTAAAAGTCCAGTAACATGTACTGGATGTTTATGTGCCCAGAGGTACTGTTTTATGTGCCTTTCTTTAAAATTAATTTTTAAAACTTTTACTTTGGGTGGTTTAAAGTGATTGTCTCCTTTAAGCCTTATAACAGCCCAGTGGAGTAGGCAGTGTTATCATGCCCATTTTAGAGATGAGGCAAGCAGACAAGAAGAGGTGATACCTAGTTCCAACTTGCTTGGCTATGAAGCAGCAGATCTTGCATTTGAAACCTGGCAGTCACTAGCGGCTCAGACAGTAAAGAATCTGCCTGCAATATAGGACAGCCTGGGTCAGAAAGATTGCCTGGAGAGGGCCATGGCAACCTGTTCCAGTATTCTTGCCTGGAGAATCCCATGGACAGAGGAGCCTGGTGGGCTGTAGTCATGGTATCGCCAATAGTGGGACACCACTGAGCAACTAACACTCACTTTTACCTTTGCAGTCTGGCTCCACATTATGATACCATATGGTGGCTTGAGAATGGGAGGGGCTGGAATCTATTACGGCAGGGAAGTTGATCCCACAGGTGAAATGGGAGAACTTGACATCACCCACCTTTGATTCCGTTATATTGCTGGCCACCTGCTGGGGACCCAGCTCAGCTGGGAGCGGTTACGGTCAGAGGGGGACTCTGGTTCCCCTCGTATATTCCTATTTTCGGGAGAGAGGGTGGAAGTGGAAGAAAAACAAACAATCTCAGTCAGTGCAAAAACGAGGCTTGGAAATGATCGGTGAGAGCTGGGTGGAGGAAAGGCGAGGATGGAGCTGGAGCGGCTAGTAAATTCTTAAAGGGTAGACTCCATTGCCACACATTTTTCAAGTTCCCTACTGAATGTTTCAATTATTTTATGCCCTTTAATCCTCAGTTCAGTCCTGGAAGAATCAAAGCCCCTATTTACACACTAATGTTTTCATTGTAGTAGTCAGTACATTGAGGGTTGTGACAGACTCGTATTCAGTTCAGCTCAGTGACTCAGTCGTGTCTGACTCGTTGCAACCCCATGAACTGCAGAATGCCAGGCCTCCCTGTCCGTCACCAATGCCCAGAGTCCACCCAAACCCACGTCCATTGTGTTGGTGATGCCATCCAACCATCTCATCCTCTGCCGTCTCCTCCTCCTGCCCTCAATCTTTCCCAGCATCAGGGTCTTTTCAAATAGTCAGCTCTCTGAGTCAGGTGGCCAAAGTATTGGAGTTACAGCTGCAACATCAGTCCCTCCAGTGGACACCCAGGACTGATCTCCCTTAGGGTAGACGAGTTGGATCTCCTCACAGTCCAAAGGACTCTCAAGAGTCTTCTCCAACACCACGGTTCAAAAGCATCAATTCTTCTGTGCTCAGCTTTCTTGATAGTCCAACACTCACATCCATACATGACCACTGGAAAAACCATAGCCTTGACTAGACAGACCTTTGTTGGCAAAGGAATGTCTCTGCTTTACAATATGCTGACTAGATTGGTCATAACTTTCCTTCCAAGGAGCAAGCATCTTTTAATTTCATGGCTGCACTCACCATCCACAGTGATTTGATTTTGGAGCCCAGAAAAATAAAGTCAGCCACTGTTTCCATTATTTCCCCATCTATTTGCCACGGCGTGAAGGGACCAGACGCCATGACCTTCGTTTTCTGAATGTTGAGCTGTAAGCCAACTTTTTCACGCTCCTCTAGCACTGTCATCAAGAGGCTCTTTAGTTCTTCTTCACTTTGTGCCATAAGGGTGGTGTCATCTGCATATCTGAGGTTACTGACATTTCTCCCGGCAGTCTTGGTTCCACCATGTGCTTCATCCAGCCCAGCATTTCTCATGACGTGCTCTGCATATAAATTAAATAAGCAGGGTGACAATATACAGCCTTGACCTACTTCCTTTTCCTATTTGGAACCAGCCTGTTGTTCCATATCCAATTCTAACTGTTGCTTCCTGACCTGCATACAGGTTTCTCAAGAGGCAGGTCAGGTGGTCTGCTATTCCCATCTCTTTCAGAATTTTCCACAGTTGTTGTGATCCACAGAGTCAAAGGCTTTGGCTTAGTAAATAAAGCAGAAATAGATGTCTTTCTGGAACTCTCTGCTTTTTTGATCATCCATTGGATGTTGGCAATTTGATCTCTGGTTCCTCTGCCTTTTCCAAAACCAGCTTGAACATCTGGAATTTCATGGTTCACGTATTTCTGAAGCCTGGCTTGGAGAATTTTGAGCATTACTTTACTAGTGTGTGAGATGAGTGCAATTGTGCGGTCCTTTGGGCATTCTCTGGGATTACCTTTCTTTGGGATTGGAATGAAAACTGACCTTTTCCAGCACTGTGGCCACTGCTGAGTTTTCCCAATTTGCTGCCATATTGAGTGCAGCAGCTTCACAGCATCATCTTTTAGAATTTGAAATAGCTCAACTGGAGTTCCATTGCCTGCACTAGCGTTGTTCATCGAGTCGTATTACTTAACCTAAGGAAGGAAAGTATGGGTACGGAAAACAATTCATGGGTTCTGGCTTCACACACAGCTGGATCCAGGGACTCCAAGGATGTCAGCAGAACTCCCCACCTTTTAGCTCTACTTGTGTTAGCTTGCATCTCAGGCACACTGTCACCTGAGTGTTGACAAAAATAGTACTCAGTAACTCCAACTTGGTGTCCTAGTGGAATGGCAGGTCATTTTCCTAGTTATTCCAGTCAAACCCCTCGGGATGGTTCTCACAGGCCCATTTGGGGATGCATGCTCGTTCATGACCCAATAAATCCCGGCCCTAGGGTGAAGGAATATGTCAATGGGTCATGTCTGGGTCACATTCTCAATCCCGGGAACAAGAATGTGAGGTCAGGTTTGTCCAAAGTATGTGGACTGAGTGTGGAGAGGGTGGTTCTTCAAAAGCAAGCCAAAGGGGTGTTACCAGAAGATGGGGGGTGAGGAGGCTGGGACAGCAATGACAGCTCCCCACTTCTGTGGGGGCCCCTGCATTTCAAGTAAAGTGAAAGTGTTAGTTGCTCAGTCCTGTCTGACTCCTTGTGACTCCATAGACTGTAGTCCACCAGGCTCCCTCTGTCCATGGGATTCGCCAGGCAAGAATATTGGAATGGGTTGCAGTGCCCTCCTCCAGGGGACCTTCTCAACCCAGGGATGGAACCCAGGTCTCCTGCATTGCAGGTGGATGCTTTAGCATCTGAGCCACCAGGAAAGACCCAAAGTCAAAGTGTGCTGAGACATCAAGTAGGAGGAGGAAGCAGGGGATAAATGTAGATACATTGCAAGAACACTGTGATTTTCAGCCACTGGACTTGGGTGTCTCTGATTCTCTATCACAGAAGACCTTTTGTGAAACCACTTCAACAGGAGACAGGAACCACTAAAGAATTTCAGGTGACAGGCCAGAAATGCATTTCAGAAACAAATTTTTGGTAGAAGGTGAGGAGGATGGATGGCCAGGGAAGTGGGCAGGGAAGTTCAGAGAACAAATGGGTTGAGATTGTCCAGAAAAGCATTTCGTTATGGGCCTGGGTCAGTTGGAGATGGGGAAGAAGGATGCAAGGGGACTGTGAAATTTAGTCTGGCTCCAGCAGGCTTGACTTGCATGATGTTATTTGGGTGTCCAAGGCTGGAAGGGCAACTGCAAAACCCTTCTCAGCTGTGCTGATAGGCTACAAGTCCTCCTTTACTTGGAAAAAGGGGGAATGGGCTTTGTTTTGAGAAACACCGCCATCTGGTGGTACTTTTCTGCAATGACAACTATTTCCTCTGTTACTATGGCATGATGTGCTCATTCAGAGCTCAATGACTCATTACTTACTTGGTCCCTGTATGTCAGGCAGTGTGATTGATTCAGGAACTCAGGTGGGAACAAGGCCTCTGCATCCATGGAGCTGACGTTCTTGTTTAGGAGGCTCACAAGCTATGAATAATCACATGACGGTACATCTATGATGTCATCAAGCAACATGGAAAGAATATGCCCAGAGCGGTGTCTGCCTAATTTGCTGCAAAATCTCTGACCTGCCTGGCAGGGGATCACTGAGATTTTGGTGCTTCCCCTTGGTCCAGGTTCCTGGCCGGTGCCTGAATATGGTCTGCAGTTCCCTGCCAGGTTGTCCAGCCACTGTTTGAACACTTCCAGTGACATGAAAATCTTTTTTTTTTTTTTTTTCCTTTTCCTAGCAGGTTTCTTTCTTTCTTACTTTTTTTTTTTTTTTTTTTTGACTGTATGTTACAGTCTCTATCCTGGACAAGTGCAGTCACATTTTTCTTGGTTTCCCTCCCTCTGTCCAGCCCCCAACCAGCAGCAAGAGACATCCTGTTAAAACCTCAAATGATGATAATGTCTCTTCTCTGCTCGAAACTTGGAAATGGCTTTTGTTTTCTTAATAATGAAAACAATATTTTTGCTTGCACTGAGTCTTCATTGCTCTGTGTGGGCTTTCTCTATTTGTAAGCAGGGACTTCTCACTTCTGTGGCTTTTCTTACTATGGAGAACAGACCATAGGGTGCTTAGGCTTCATTAGTTGTGACTCTCAGGCCCTGGAGCATGGGCTTAGTAGTTGTAGGGGGCAGGCTTAGTTGTTCCATGGCTTGCGGGATGTCCCCAGACCAGGATTGAAACCCATGTCCCCTGCATTGGCAGGTGGATTCTTATCCACCAGGGACCACCAGGGAAGTCTGGCAATGGTTTTTCTTCATGCTTAGAATAAAATCCAATGTCCTTTCAATAGTCATCAAGGCGCTGTAACTCCCTCTCCCTCTGACATCATTTCTCACCCCTTTTCTTCTGGCTTTTCATTCTCTAGCCACACTGGGCTCCTCACTGTCCCTACAGCATCTAAACTGGACCCTGCCTCAGGGCCTTTGCACTGCCTGTCGTCTGTGCCTGGAACATGTCCCCTAAGACACCTACACAACCTCCTCTCTCACATCCTTTGATCTTCTTTGTCATGTAGGTCCTCCCTGATCCCTCAGTCTGAAATAGTTTATCACCCTACCCCACCACTCTTATTCTGTGTTGGAATTATGCTCTGTTTATCAGAGCGTGGATCACTAGTTGAAATTACGTCATATATTGTGCTGTCTCTTTCTTTTTTTGGCCCTTCTGTGCAACCTGAAGGATCTTGTTCCCCAACACGGACCAACCTGTGCCCCTGCAGTAGAAGCACACAGTCCTAACCGCTGGAACTCTGGGGAAGTCCTTGTATTGTGTCTTGCCTCTTTCCTCCACTGAATGTCAGCTCCTCCAGGGCAGGGGCTTTTTCTGCTTTGCTCTTCAGTCTTCCCGGCCCCTGGGTTAGTAACTGGCACTTAGTAGACCCTAAATAGTTGTAGAATAAAACAGAGAGTCCCCTGTCATACTGAGTATTTACTGTCTTCCCAATGATTCACGTCGATCATCATAGGAATCCTGTGAGACTGCAGTTGGAATCCAAACTTGACAGACTCCAGCATCTTGCTTCACCTCAGATATTCAGTCTTCTTCAGCCCCATTTGCCTCTTCTGTGAGATGTATTTGACAATAATGCAAATGTGTGTGTGTGTGTGTGTGTGTGTGTGTGTGTGTTGGGGTGTTGGAGTCCTGGTGAGCAACAGATGCTATGTCCAGAAGAGCTAAATGGAGAAGAATTTGATAAGGGCTCTGTTTCTGATGGTGGGGGCAGGGGGAAAGGAGGAAAGTGTGTTTTAGGAGCCTGATGAGGGCAGGACCCATGGCTGAAACCAGCCCCTCCCCTCCATGCAGGAGTGAGAGTGAGGCATGAGTTGGCAGGGAGGGGAGTGACAAACACCTGTACCGTACCGTCTCCCCTGCAGGTCTCCTCATTGGCTGAACTCAGTCAGCAGTCAGGGGGCCATGTAGCCTCTGTGATGCACAGAGATGGATCCTAAGGTTGTTGTGAAGTCTGGTCCAGCACCGGTGACACAATTGATGTTGTTTTAGGGGGATGCTGAAAACAATAGTTGATTGTTAAGCCCTGATACATGATTTCCTCCCTCCCTGGTTCCCTCCCTCCCTCCTCTGAGCATTTCAGATCTGCTAAGTGCTGAGAAACCTATATGCAGGTCAGGAAGCGACAGTTAGAACTGGACGTGGAACAACAGACTGGTTCCAAATAGGAAAAGAAGTACGTCAAGTCCGTACATTGTCACCCTGCTTATTTAGCTTACATGCAGAATACATCATGAGAAACGCTGGGCTGCAAGAAGCACAAGCTGGAATGGGAGATCCATGCAAGATGTATACAATTTCCTGAGGTGCCAGAAGCAACACTGTCTCTTTATAGCACAATCACCTCCTTCCCTGAGTTCAAGAATGCACACTTTTGTTTTTCTTCACATTTTCAAGTTGCTGAGCTAGGACCTGAGTCCTTGCTATTGGGAGTTGCCATGAGGATAGACCTGATGTGCCTTGGTCTCTGTGGTGTCTCCAACAGCTAACACAGTGCCTGACTCACATGAGATGCTTGGTAAATATTTGTGGGATGAGTGATTAATTCTGATGGTTGTATTGCCCTGTATGTGCTTGAGTGTGTGTGTGTGTGTGTGTGTGTGTGTGTGTGTGTGTGTGTGTGTGTGAGTGACTGTCAGTGTGCCTCAAGAAAGACCTGACATTTTCCTATCAAGAAATTTGCTCCCTGGGTAAAGCTATAAAATTCAAATCTGTCCTGGCCAGCCCAGAGCACTGCTACTATTTAACATCAGGAAAGGATACAGAGTTTTCTTTCTGTTCTGCTGTCCTAGAGTTCCAGAGGGGAAATGCTTGCTGAAATGATAGGTCTTGTGTTCTGCCCAGTCTCGACAAGCCATTTGGGCCTCAGTCCTCATGTCTGTGAAATGGGATTGGTGTTCTCTGTCCAACCTCTTTCGAAAGAAACTTGCTGAGGAAGAAAGAGAGTTTTGGAGTAGTGGAAAATGCCAGAAGCATCAAAGGCCAAAACTATTTGTCTTGCCAAAAACAACATGCAAGCTCCCTTTACCAAGCCCTCTCATGTCTTAGAGGGAAGAGAGAGAGAGGAAGAGCTTAAATTTTTAAATTGAATGGAAAAAAAGACAATTGAATTCAGCAAGTTTTATGGCGCCTAATGTGGTAAAGACTCGGCTGATCACACATAGCAAAACCCAAGTCACTTCAGCAAAAATTGAAAACTATTGGCCCCTGTAGCTGAAAAGTCCATGGTAGATTTAGTTCCTCGCTACCTCTTGCTTAGACTGTTACTTATATGAGAGCAGAGACCATGTCTGTCTTCAGGATTCACCCTAAACCCCTGGGGACCAGGCAAAAAACAACCAACAAACCCATAAACAAGAACGCTTGTGAGGGTGAAAAGGATATGAAGAAAAGAAAACAATCAGGTGTGATAGTGAAGGAGTAGGGTCAGGTAACAGCATTCTCATTCTCGAGGGAGTCACGGAAGGTGTCTCGAGGACATGACACTTGACCTAAGGCCTGAATGATGGCAGAGGTCAGCCACGTGCAAAGGCCCTGAGGTGAGAACGAGTGTGATGTCTCGTATTATCAGCGAGGAGCCCATGTGACTGCAGTGGGTGAGTGAAAGCAGAGAGAGATGAGCCCGGAGAGGCAGGCATGAGCCAGACACAAGCCATAAACATCAGGGTTTATTCTAAGTGCTGTGGACAACCATGGGGTGGGGAGCATGAAACAGGAAGAGCCCTGTGACCTGGTTTATGTGTCACGATGACAAGTCTGGCTGCTGCTTGGAGAACAGGCAAGAGGAGGGGGAAGGGAGAGACAGGGGAACCAACACAGAGGTGAGTGAAGTAGCTCCCTCTTTCTGACCCTGTGGGCTGTAGCCTACCAGGCTCCTCTCTCCATGGGATTCTCCAGGCAAGAATTCCAAGCAAAAGAAGGAAAATGGGTTGGAATGAGATGAGAAGACGTGTGCTTAGGGATGGCAGTAAAGCTGACAGGCCTTGCTCACAGGCTGGACAAGGGCTTAGGTGGAGAGTGAGGAGCCAACAGAGACTCCAGGCCTCTGCCTGACCTGGGTGATGGTGCTGCTGTCTGTGATGGGCAACATAGGGAAGATGAAGAATCCATCCTTCTGTCCAGGGCGTCTGGGGTCTGAGATGTCTAGCACGCTCCCGCGACGGTACCAAGAGTGTGTTAGTCCTTCAGTCATGTCCGACTCTTGCAAGCCCCATGGACTGTGTAGCCCACCAGAGTCCTTTGTCCATGGGATTCTCCAGGCAAGAATACTGGACTGGGAAACCACTCCCTTCTCCAGGGGATCTTCCCAACCCAGGGATCGAACCCAGTCTCCTCCATTACAGGCAGATTCTTTACCGTGTGAGCCACCAGGGAAGCCTGACGAGGCCAAACTGTCAGGCAAATACATAAGCATTTGTAACTCTGATGGAGTAGAAATACAGATACATAGTAGGGGCTTTGTCCACCTTGGCTGTACCTAAGACTCAGAGCCAGGTGTTTAGGGGGGACCATTTTCTTTGAGTTCAAGTCCATAACTTCAGAACCTTTCCCCCTCTGCTATTCCTCACTGACCCCAAAGTGAAAGGTGCACCTCTTAGGAAAGGATCTTAATTACCAGCTGAGCTGCTCAGGGAAGGCAGTTGGTTGTGTGGTTTTTTTTGTTTGTTTGCTATTTTTTTTTTTTTTAAGTCTCTACAGTTTCTTTTTTTTTCTTTCCCCAAATAGTCCCTAATGCCAGAAGCCCTGAAGGTACCTTGGCAGAATTGAAAGCATGGTACTCGATGGAGAAGTTAAGACGCACACAAGTGAAAACATATTGCTTGCTGGTGCCTGGGGGTGGGAGGGAGGGCTGTCAAAATCTGCAAGAGCAGCCTCATGGAGTTCCCTAGAGAAACTGGGCAGCGGCGTGCTGCCTGCAGGAGTCCAGTGTGAGGCCTGGCTTCTGGGCTGATGGTTAAATGATGACATTTAGTGAACAAAGTCTGATCCCTTTCTGTTTTGAGCCTGCAGTGCTGTTTGTAAATTAGGAGGTCAATTTCCACAATCAGCGGTGATTTATGAAGAATTTAGGATTCACCAGGCCCTACTCTTAAGTGCTGTGAATTCGGTGGGGAAAAAAAAAAAGAAAAGAAAGAAAGAAACAGCAAGATCCCCCACCCTGGAGGCACTGACTTTCCAGTTGGGGAAACAGACCATAAACAATTGAGTATAAAATGTCAGATAAAGGGCTCCAAAGAGAGAGTAGTAGAGTCAGAGGAGATGGTTACAGCGGCTGTTTTACTTGGTATAACCAGATAAGTCTTCTCTGACATCGGAGTAGAGGCCTGAAGGAGATGAAACAGAGGACCATGTGCGTATCTAAGCAAAAAGGGTGCCAGACAGAGAAAATGGCAGTGCAAAGGCGCTGGTGCATGGGCAAAGTTGGCAAGTTCCAGAACAGGAAGCAGAGGCCAGGGCAGCTAGAGCAAGAGAGCAGGAAAGATTGTGGAGGGCGGCTAGGGGGAGGGGACGACAGATCTTATGGCCCATGGTAAGGCTCCGGATAACACCCTGAGGCTGATGAGAAGCCACTGGATGATTTTGAGCAGGGGAGCAACATGACCTGACTCATGGTTCAGAGGCGCCCTCTGGCTGCCAGGTGGTGAAGACCAATGAGGGCAATGGTGGAAGCAAGTGTTTTTGCATTAAATCAGTGATTGCAAGCCTCAAGGGTGAAAGTGCTCACAGCGGAGAATCCACGGGGAGGAAGAAGTGGTCAGAGACAAAATAGGTGCCAAGTTCACCTTTCCCTCAGGACATTCAGGATGTGCCTCCTGATTTTAGGGCAAACACCTGCTCATCAGTCCAGTCTGCCCTTGACTTCTGGCTCCACCACCTCCTGGCTGTGTGACCTGAGCATGTCGCTGCATCTCTTCGAATGTCAGTTTTCTCATCTGTTAAATGGGTAGCGGTAAAGGCCCTGCATTCCAGGTGTCTCATGATGATGGGAGATATACGGACGCAACCAGCACAGAGCCTGCTCCCATGTACATGTTCACAGCTGGGCCTCTCCACCAGAGGGCCACATGTCCCACTGGGACAACCCAAGAATGGGGTGACATGGTACAGGGGCAAACTGATTAACAATTGCTAGATATAAGTATTGTATGATGAGCTAGAAAATACAGCTAGCTTACCCAATCCCCGATTTAACCGTGATTTAGTAACAAAACATGTAATAGAGAGACATGGCAAAGAGATGACAGTGGTGGGTGACCTGGACCTCAGCTGACAGCCAGCTGTTGGAGCTTGGGCATACGTCTTGACAATTACCTGGACATTTTACCTTTGTGCAAGAACTTCTTTTGCAGTAAAGCCCAGGGCAGAGGACCCTCACCTGAAATGTCAGCTGGGCTGTTGGGGCGAGGGTGGAGTTTCGATTGAAATTCACACGCCTGCGACTCTGGTGCAGTCAAGCCTCCTGGGCTCACAGAACTGCACATGTGCTTCTGCCATGTGGGGGGCAGCAGCCAGCTCTGCATCCCAGTGAGTGCATGCTGGCGCTGGGAGGCAAGCCCTCTGGGATGTGATTTCAGGTCTCAGTGTGCAGCGGGGTGGTGATGCTCTTATTCTGTGCGCTCCCTGGGCGAAGAGGTGAGTGGGGCAGATCCTGGCTTTCCCCACCTTCCTTTGCGGGGGAGAGTGACTTTGGAGATGGGAGGGAAGTGTAGGTTGTCACACACAAGGGAAGAATTTTTGACTTCTAGCAGACGGGGCCAGAGAGGCCACATAACGCAGTACTTTGGACAGCCTTGTGCAACGAAGAACCATTCCACACAAAACGCCAGGGGCACTCCATTGAGAGATGCTACCCAGAGTCCTTGTATTTATGTATCACCTAGCCAACCCTGCCACATTTACGAATCGCCTAGTGTTCAGCACGACCCAGGCCTTGACTTGAAAAAAAAATATTTTTTTGTTGTTAGACTCATTTTTCTTTCTTCCTAATGTTTTAGAGGGTAAATGACTAGCGTATTGTGCAGATGAGAAGGGACGACATCCCCAGGTCCCCTAAAGGGCCCCTCGTGGCCCTCTCCTAGCCTCTCCCCGGTCTTCCACTTTTCTCCTGATTTCTGTCACCCCAGATCTCCAAACTCCTATAAATGGACTCATATAGAATGCAGCCTACCTTCTTTACTCACATGGATTTGGGGAAACTCCCCGGATGTGGGGTAGACAGACAGTTCCTTCTGGGTAAAGCAAAATCTGAGTTCAGCGCGCTCAGCTATTCTTTCGCAGCGCCCACAGCACCGACTATGCTGCCGGCTCGGCACCCGTGAAGCTGTGCTCGCCAGTGACCACCAGAGGGCACTGCGACACCGCCATTGGCCCGAACTGACCGCAGTTCAGTTCAGCTCGGCTCAGTAGCGTCGGACTCTTTTAAGACCCCATGGACCGCAGCACCCGCGGCCTCGCCTCCCCGTTCATCGCCAACTCCTAGGGTCCACCCAAACCCATGTCCATTGAGTCGGTGATGCTAACCATCTCATCCTCTGCCGTCCCCTTCTCCTCCTGCCCTCAATCTTTCCAAGCATCAGGGTCTTTTCCAATGAGTCAGCTCTCCACATCAGGTGGCCAAAGTATTGGAGTTGCAGCTTCAGATGAATACCCAGGACTGACCTCCTTTAAGATGGCCCGGTTGGATCTCCTCGCAGTCCAAGGGTCTCTCAAGAGTCTTCTCCAACACCACAGTTCAAAAGCATCAATCCTTCTGCACTCAACTTGCTTTATACCTCAACTCTCACATCCATGCAAGACCACTGGAGAAACCATAGCCTTGTCTAGACAGACCTTTGTTGATAAACCAATGTCTCTGATTTTCAATATGCTGTCTATGTTGGTCATAACTTTCCATTCAAGGAGTAAGCGTCTTTTATTTCATGGCTGCAATCACCATCTGCAGTGATTTTGGAGACCAGAAAAGTAAACTCAGCCAGTGTTTCCCCATCTGTTTGCCATGAACAACACAAAAGCCCAGAGATAAATCCACACACCTATGGACACCTTAGCTTTGACAAAGGAGGCAATCATATACAATGGAGAAAAGACAATCTATTGAACAAGCAGTGCTGGGAAAACTGATCAACCACTTGTAAAAGAATGAAGCTAGAACACTTTCTAACACCATACACAAAAAATAAACTCAAAGGGGATTAAAGATCTCAACATAAGACCACAAACTACAACACCCCTAGAGGAACATAGGCAAAACACTCTCTGATGTAAATCACAGCAGGATCCTCTATGACCCACCTCCCAGGGTAATGGGAATAAAAACAAAAAATAAACAAACGGGCCCTAATTAAGCTTAAAGGCTTTTGCACAGGAGGAAAACTATAAGTAAGTTTTTGCACAGAAGGAAACTATAAGCAAGGTGAGAAAAGACAGCATTCAGAATGGGAGAAAACAATAGCAAATGAAGTAACGTACAAAGAATTAATCTCAAAAATATACAAGCAACTCCTGCAGCTCAATTCCGGAAAATTAAGCGACCCAATCAAAAAATGGGCCAAACAACCAAACAGACATTTCTCCAAAGAAGACATATAGATGGCTAAAAAACACATGAAAAGATGCTCACCAACACTCATTATCAGAGAAATACAAATCAAAACCACAATGAGGTTTCATCGCACGCCAGTCAGAATGGCTGCTATCCAAACGTCTGCAAAAAATAAATGCTAAAGAGGGTGTGGAGAAAAAGGAACCCTCTCACACTGATGGTGTGAATGCAAACTAGTTCAGTCACTATGGAGTACAACGCGAAGATTCCTTTAAAAACTGGAAAGATAACTGTTATACGACCCAGCAATCCCACTGCTGGGCATACACACTGAGGAAACCAGAGTTCAAAGACACGTGCACCTCAGTGTTCAACACAGCACTGTTTACAATAGCCAGGACATGGAAGCAACCTAGATGTCCATCGACAGATGAAAGGAGAAGAAAGTTGTGGTACATATACACAATGGAATATTACTTGGCAATTAAAAAGAATGCATTTGAATCCATTCTAATGAGGTGGATGAAACTGGAGCCTATTATATGGAGTGAAGTAAGTCAGAAAGAAAAACACCAATACAGTAGATTAACCCATAATTATGGAACTTAGAAAGATGTTAACAATGACCCTATATGAGAGACAGCAAAAGAGACACAGATGTAAACAACAGACTTTTGGACTCTGGGAGAAGGCAAGGGTGCAATGCTTTGAGAGAATAGCCCTGAAACATTTATATTATCATATGTGAAACCTAGCACCAGTCCAGATTCGATGCATGAGGCAGGGTGCTCAGGGCTGGCGCACTGGGATGGCCCTGATGGATGGGATGAGGAGGGAGGTGGGAGGGAGGATCAGGATGGAGAACGCATATACACCCATGGCTGATTCATGTGAATGTATGGCAAAAACTGCCACAATACTGTAAAGTAATTAGCTTCCAATTAAAAAAAAAATTAAACAAAGAGGTAACATATAAAGATTAAAAGATACTTTAGCTGAGTGATTAAAAAATATCACAGCATATCAGAACTCATGAGATGCATGTCTAGAAGCACTTATAATGTTAAACACTTGCATTAAAAAAGAATAAAAGCCTAAGCCAATGGAAAAAAAAAAAAAAAAAAACCGCAAACTCCCTCAAAGTTTTCAGCAAAGGCCACGTATAGGAAACGTGAGAGAGGGGTGTGATGAGCTGGTGCAAACTTCTTGCTGTCAGATCCTGTTCTTGAGGTAAGGCGGTGGTCAGCTGTGTTCCTGTAATCCTCAAGGGAAATAAATATTATTCCCTATTCCCTGAAAGGAAAGGCCCCAAGTTTGACTTTCACCCTCCAAGGTCCTGGTTGCAAGGAGGGGGTCCCTGTGCAGGCCAGTTATCCTGTCAGGAGCATTCATCTAGCACCCAGCCTTGTTACTTCCAGCAGTGCCTGGTCCCAGCTAGAAGAGGCAGTTCTCAGTTCTCTGTGCCCTCCCCTTACCAAGGCCCCCATACCCTGCCCAGCCACCGTCAATGAGGGAGCCAGGTACCCAGCATGCAGCTGGCCCTCAGCCTCCTCAGTCTACCCTAATGGGGAGCTGGGTCCTGTAGACTGTGACCCATGCAGATTGCCACAACTGTTCAGACATGGAGGTAGGGATGGGACACGTTGGCCGTTGCTTGGAAACCTGGGCCAGGCCAGTGAGTGGCTCCAGCAAGGGCTCTGGGACTCTGCAAGACACAGCCTGTCCCCAAGCTCCACAGTCCATTACCCAGCCCGAGGCCCGAGGGCCTGGAGGGCCCTGTGGGAAGGCTGTAATGTAGCTTTCACTGCATTGTGCTGAGAGGCTTTCTGTTGGCGGTGTTGGGTTTTCTAGCTTCGCTAATGGTCTTGGGCTGAGGCCTACAGCTCTCTTACATCCTGCCTCTATTACAGTATCTTCCTTGATGAGCTTATTCAACCCGTGACTAAATCTTGGTAACCTGGACCATCATGGGCCATTTCCACTAGCCCAATGTCCACAATCTACTCTGTTTTCATAACGCAGGGATTTCAACTTAACAATGTCATGTGATGTAAAAGCTTTTGCCTTCCTCTAACTGAAACTTAGCATAACACTCCCTAGGTCATATATTGCCAACGGGGCCATCGATTATTTATTCACTGCTGGAATTAGTTGACATGTAATCTATTTCAAACAATTATTATTGGACTATAGTCGCATCACAGGGTTGCTTTAGTTTCTGCTGTACGTATGTGAAAGCGAATCAATTTTAGGTGTACACATATCCCGTCATTTTTGGATTTCCTTCCCATTTACATCACCACAGAGCAGAGCAGAGTCCCCCTGTTCTTTTCCTTTTCTCAAAACGTAATTAAAAAAAAATTAACTGGGGGTTAATTATTACACAATATCATGATGGTTTCTGCCATGCATCAACATTAATAAGACATAAGTATATGGGGGTCCCACCCATCCTGAAGCCACTCCCACATCCCTTCCTACGCTATGCTTCTGGGTTGTTCCAGAGCCCTTGCTTTGCATGCCCTGCTTCGTGCAGATGAAACCCTGAGAGATGATTTTTCTGCATGAAATATGCAGAAATTTTCTCTACTTCACATGTGAGAACATGGGTGCAGATGTCTCAACGTGAAATAGGAAATCTGTGTTTGAAAATCTACTTGTATAACTTTCTCCCTCATATATGGAATCTGGTCTGTTTCACGTAGAACATTTGTGCACACTGTTTCCTACATGAATGGGGAGTTCTATATATTTCAGATATGGAAATTTGAGCATACGCTTTCCTGCTTGAATTGTGAAACTGTATACCTTGCCTATGTGAAAATCTCAATGAAATTTTACTGACATGAAGTTAAGTAATTAAGATATGGGGAACGAATATGGAATTGGAATCATCTCTATTTCATAAATGATCTTCTTGGCACCACTGTTTCTTTGTGAAATACTTATTTCTTTGTATTTCTCAGATAAAAAAAAAAAAAAAAAAAAAACGACTGTCCACCATGATATACGGAGTTCTCTACATTGCCTGTATGAAAATCTAGGCATTAATTCTCCTTCATGAAAGTTGGACTTCTCTATATTTCACATCTGAAGATCAGAATGGACATTTTCCTCAGAGAATTAAGGAGGTCTGTGCCTTTCATGTGAACCACTGGTTCTTCAGTCTCTGAAACACCTGTTTGCATCTGTGTCGCTGTGCCTTGCACGTGTGTGTGTGTACATGTGCGTGCTTGTGTCACCTGTGTGTGTGTGTGTGCTCAGTGGGAAAGGCAGGTGCTCAGTGTGAAACATCAGATATCCTAGGAGGCAGTGTGTGAGCGTGGCATCTGTCCAAGCACTTAACCTGAGGGTGCCCACCTTAGCTGTTTGGCCAGGAGACAGGAGTAACTAATGGTCAGGAAGAGCATGTTGCTGCACTTGAAACACTTGTGGGAGGAGCTCTGTTCCTCTGGGAAGTGCATCCACGGCGCACATCCTTAGCCACCAGGGTGCCTGCTCTAAGCCGCAGGTCGGGGGGACAGGCCAAGAGCTGAAAGCCCGCGGGTCAGGGACTCCAGGGTGTCTGGCTTGGGGCTGCGTTGTGGGGCCTGGACAGCGAGCTGAGGAAAGTGCTCTGCTTCTTCATCAGAGGATGGCTGCATTCCTGACACGGCTCAAGCCTAAGGCACAAGCTGAGGGATGCACTCTGCAGCGGGTGCACGTCGGTGAGGTCGGCATGAGCCCCGCCCGCTTCCCCGTGCCACCACGATCCCCTGCACCGCCCCCCGGCCCCCTGCCCCACGCCCTGCCCAGGGCTTGTAGTTTGGATCCCAGGTGCGCCCCTCTGTCCCTGAGGTACCCAGGAACCCTGTCTCACCTGTGTGGAGCACACGGAGTCGCCCGCTGCCCCAGAGGCAATGTCAAGCTTGAGGATGGTTGCAGCATCAGGTTCAGGTTCTTTGCCTTCGCCTCCAACTGGCCTGGCTCTCCCGGTCGCTGGTGACGCACTTCTGCACTGTTGGTCAGGCAAAGGGCTTGCGTGGACCGGCGCACTCTGCGCAGGGCCGAGTTTGGCCGCTGGGTCACCTGCGGCCAGAGTGCCCAGAATTCCAAGGGGCGTGTCCCGGTGTCTGGAGGTCAGGGTGTGGAGTTCGGCCCCTTCCGGCCACCATCCTACGCGTGCGTGGGGACGCACAGTTCTGCGCATGCGTGTCTCCCCTTCCCTGCTCATTGGCTGTCGGCAAGGAAGCTGTGGGTAGTGCCACGTAGACTGCGGTAGGTGGGCAGGCTGTGCCGGCCGCCTGCTGTGCTCTCGCGGCCAGCTTCTTCGCCCCTCGGGGCTACTGCCAGAACACCATGGAGAGTGAGACGGGGCCAGAGGAAGGCAGCATCACCCCGGGATCCTGGATCTTAGTTGTGAGCCTGGGTCTTCATGAGGGAGGGGCCCTGGGGCCTAGCAGCCCGGTGGGGGCGGCAGAGGTGATGCAGGCCCCAGGTGGTGTGCCAAGCGAGGAGGCCACCTTCTACTGGGTGGAGGCAGTGGAGGAAGGTGCTGTCCTGGAGGAGGGAGAAGTGGCGGGAATCGGGCAGGAGGTCTAGCTGCTGGTGTTAGACATCATGGAGGAGGTGGAGGTGGTGGCGTAGGAGGAGCAGGAACAGGTGTCCTTGGAGGAACAGGGCCAGGAATATCCAAGGCCCAGAGCTCTGAGTGACCGGCCTGCACTGGAGGCGCTGGTGGCCCTGCAGCTGCAGCTGGAGCCCGTAAATAAGAAAGCCCAAAGGGCGCACGCTCGCCTGAAACGTAAGAACTGTCAGAGGCGGACACTGCATCTAGAACACAGAAGCGCCATCATCCAGGGAATCCGTGGTTTCTGCATCGAAGTTGTATCCTTTGCTGTGGTGCTTGTGATTTTTTTTTTTTTTTTTCAAACCTGTGCTATTGCAGGAGCAGTTTACAGATCTGAGAGTTCTGGTACAAAATTTATTTTTTTGGATCATGGGTATTGGTTACCATCCTGCATATTTGTTCCTCACGTTAGGTGTGATGTCCTTGCTGTTCTGGCTAGCACAAATCGGTACTTGGGCTTTACTTGCAGAGGTCCCAGTCAGAATTGTCATTAGCACCAGGGACTCTTCAGAGAAAAGGCTTCTCTGGAATCCAGGTCTTCTTCGAAAACCTGAGTGTATTTGTGCGGAGGTTGGCATGTGTACATGCTCATACTGGTTGTAGCTAGGAGTGTGTGTTCTCCAGAAGTAAGCTAACTTTCAGGAGGCTGAGATGGAGTTTGGGGCCTTCCTGTTAGGAAGAGAACCTCCTTCTGGTAGTGCATTCCTAGGCACAGCTTTGTCTGGCATTCAGACAGTCTTCATCAACAGAAATGTGAAGAGTTAATTACGAGCAAGTTGAAGTCAGACAGTGCCATTCTACTCTTTAGGCTAGCTTTGTTCTTCCAGCACTTTTTACCTCGAGCATCTAGAGGCTCCTTGACCTAAAGCAGTTTATGAACCACCCCCAAATGTCATGTATGATGACCAACCAAGACCGAGATATGCTTCACTCCATGACCAACTTGAAGGTCAGGCAGGGGACACTGATCGTTGTGGAGGGGAGGTGACTGGGGAGCGGAGAGGATGTGGTTTATCCCTGAAGACAGGAAAGGGCAGCTCTTCTGTAAAGAGGTTTCACACCACCCCCCACCCCCCCCCCACCCCACACACTTTGTCCTGGCAGGTGGAGGAACTCCGGCATCCCACTCATCACTGCAGGATCACATTGTCCTTTTGTAGGAATGGATATTTCCAAAATGAAATGATTGTTAAGGAGTAACTCATTAGTGTCACTGGTAAGAGGCAGCTCCCTGGATTTGGGGGGTGGGGGCAGAAAAGTGGAGGTTTTTGAATTGGAAAGTGATTTAGGTCTTTCTCCCATACTCCTTCTCCTGCAGGATACCAAGCATCCCGTTCCACTCCAAATCAGTGGCACCAGGGGTTTGAACGTAAGGCATACAGCCACAGGAACCATAACAGCAGTGTTAACTTCTTCAACTGGCTCTCTGACCACAGCTTCACAGGACCTGACCGGATTGCTGAGGTGGGGTCCCAAGTGGGCACGGGGCCAGAATTGGTGATTTATGTGGGAGTTCTTGGCGGTGCACAGGAGGGCTCAGGGCCTAGCCGGCCCTGTGCTGACCTTGTTCATTGCCCTGGCAGGTCATCATAAAGGATCTGTGGCCCAGTCCTTTGCAGTACTGTGTGAGGAGGAAGGCTTCACCATGAGAGCTACTGGGAGGACTAGAGGTGAGGAGCCCAAGGGCTGAGCACTGGCGTAAATGTTGTCCAGGAGCTTGGGTCGTTCATTTCACTTGAGGAGAAAGTGAGACTCTGCAGAATCCAGAGTGACACCAGGGCATGAGGGAATCGACAAGAGATAGCAGTGGTAGAGAACTCTAGTGAAAAACAGGTTCTAACTGGAGAAGCTGGAGGTAGATGAAGTGGCCTGGTGAGGCCAAAGTCACTCCAATTTATATCTGACTCGGCTGCACATCTCTGAACTGTCTTTCCATGGCCAACAAGTCCACCCTAGGCTCCTCTTAAATTGGGGCCCACCTACTATTCCTCATGAAGTCCCCTTTCCACAAAGGTCTGTGAGTCTCCTTTGTTCAAGGCTGTTCCCCACTGACCATCCTTTGATTCCATTCTGATCATCACGCTTGTTTTGTTGTTGTTATTGTTTTTAATTTTCCTCTGCATCTTTTTCACCTGACACCCTCATTCTGAGAAGACTGACCACTGTGCAGGATTATGGAGAATAGTCTTCTATTTGTTTTAACTGGAGGATAATTACTTTACCGTGACAGGTTTTGCCGTACACTGGCCAACATGTATCACCCATAGGTATACATGTTCACCCCCCCAAATGCTGAACCTGCCACCCACCACCCTCCCCTACCCGTCCTTCCAGGTTGTCCCTCAACATGACTTTGGTTGCCTTGCTTCACGCATCAAACTCGCACTGGTCATCTATTTTACATGAGGTAACGTAAAAATAGGGCTATTTTCTCAAATTAACCCACCCTCATGTCCTCCCACTGAGTCCAAAGTCTGTTCTTTATGTCTGTGTCTTCATTTGCTGCCCTGCATGTTGGATGTTCAGTACCACCTACATGGTCCTCAACTACATATATTTGTGTTAACATACAGTGTTTGTTTTTCTCTTTCTGACTCACTTCACTCAGTATAATAGGCTCCACGTTCATCCCATCTCATGAGAACTGACTTTGACACGTTCCTCTTTAGAGCTGAGTAACGTACAATTGTGTATCTGTATGCCAACTTCCTTATCCCTTCATCGGCCGATGGACATTTGGTTGCTTCCGTGTCCTAGCTATAGGACAGTAGTTGTACAGTGAAGACTGGGGTGCGTGATGTTTGGTATGTGCTTAGAGGAAATGTGAAAGTTCACAGTCACTCTCTCCTTGGAACTGCCTTGCAAGTTTAAAGCTGTCTTTAGTGTTTTCAGAGAGGGTAGGTTTACATATGTATGTCTCTATTCTGTTTTGAAAGGAACCCCCTGATTTTGAGAAACTTAATGATGGAGTGTCCCCCTTTACCACAAATAGGATACCTAATAAGCTGATTCACGTGCAGATCAGTGGCGAGCATAGATCTCTTGGACTGGAAAGTAATGAAGAGTGGCCTGGATCAAGGGAAACGGATTGAGAGGGAGACACAAGTAAACCTGAAATAATTCCAAAGGATAAATAAAGAGCATCAACTAATTGTATGTGTCTGGGTATTGTTTGGGCAGGTCCTTACACAGAGATGTTGCTGTTGCTTTTTTTTTTCTCAGAGCCTCCCTTGGTTGGCGGAGAGCAGGGGCTAAAGAGAAATACAATACCCCAACTAGATGAGGTCTACTCAAAAGGACAGAGAGCTATTTAGTAAGGATTACTCACTGTGCTGGTCACTTTTTGAGCACATTCTTAACCTGATGAAAAAGGGGCTATGTGACTTTCTCCCACCAGGGTTCCTCTTTTCCAGAACCCATGTTTTTATTTTTATTCTTTGACCTTTGATTATTTTGCTTTATTGGGTGTTTGGATAAATACAAGATTACTTCCTATTTGAGTGACCACCGCTATGACTAATGAAAATCATTACATAGCTTGTTCTATATAAGGCCAGCTACTCTGGATTTTTTTTTTTTTTTTCATTTTTAACTCATTATTTTATCAAGTAGACGAGATTTTAGAAGAGTTTTTTTCAATCGACACAGTAAGGGAAAATATTTTGGATATTTCCCGATGCTTTATAAAAGCTATTCAAGCACTTTTTCCTGAAATTTAAGTTTTATATTTTGAAGTAGTATTTAAAACCACTGATATGACTAGCCTAATGAGTGATATTTGACTAGAATTCTTTTGCATATGTTGCAAAAATTCATATTTTTTATGAAAGTCAGTGGATTTTGATAAATTACAATACAATGACCATGTCCCTGGGAAGACAAATTATAAGAGAGAATGTCATAAGGTTTGAAATGCAAATGTTGTTACGAAGGAGGATCATATGCCCCAAGAACACATGCTTTTTGCCTCATGCTCCTTCCTTTCTACTGTCAAGGTTCTTATCTTGCTAGATAATTTTTTTTAATTTAATTTCTATCAACCTCTTTTCCACTTTTATTTTAAGCGTCTGTGGAAGAACAGCTTGAGACCACTTCCCATGCAGTGGTCTGAGCACTGAAGTCTCCAGTAGGGAGTTGCTGGGCAGCAGAGGGCATCTGTGTGCCTTTAGACCAGTCTGTGACCTTGGTTGAGTGGCAATGAACTTGGGTGCTGAAGCATTCATTCACCCTACCATTCCTCCTTTTCAAAAGTGACTTGTCCTTCTTTTTCAAACTCGTCTGGATCGCTGGAGAAGGAGAGATCAGGCACGACCTCCTGGGTACTCACGGTAGATGGTACCACGCATGTGTAGGACTTCCTGGACCAGCATCTACTGCATCAGACCCACTGGGAAAATTCCCTTGGTATTGCAGGGACGGTACAGAGGAGAGTCTGTGCTACACAGAGCAGGGGTGGGCTGGTTAAAGTGAGAGCCTCTGGGAGAGGCAGGTATCAGCTCTGATATCAGCAGGTATCAGGGATCAGTAGCCACCAGTAGCCCCTCCCTGGGTAGTGCAGAAAGGCTAGAGGATTTACTCTTGAAAAACACTGACTTGAAACTCAGGGGGACTAAGTTTCTGGGGAGATGGCTGGATGTTCTGCCAAGAGGTGGAGGGCATGACAGGCCACGGTGTCCATGAATCCTCCCACACTTACCAGCTGTGTCAGGTTGGGCAGGTTCCTTAACCTCTCTGTACCTTCCGTTCCCCAGTGTAAAATGAGGATGATGCAAGCCACTTTTTCCTAATTGCTGTGAGGGTGAAATGACATAAGCTGCATGAACCATCCAGAACAGGGCATTGTACAAGATAAGAGCCGTGACCCTGTTGGTTTTTACTGGGGTTTTTTGTTGTTTGTTTTTTTGTTTGTTTTTGCTTTTTGGTTTTTTTCTTCTTCTAATTAATTATTTTTTGGCTACCTGTGTGGCATGTGGGATCTTAGTTCCCTGACCAGGAATCATACCCATGCTCCCTGCCTTGGAATCACAGAGTCTTAACCACTGATCCACCAGGTCAGTCTCAGTTTTTACTATTAACTGAGGAAAAAAAATATATGTGACATTTGATGCCTGGCTCACAGCAGGTCATTAACAGATACTTCCTAAATGAACACATGGGGAATTTGGCTTCTAGGGGCAAAAAACACCCTTGGATTGTGGATTCTTAAGGTGAGGTGCCAACAGCTCAGCTCAGGTCAGGGTATAGAGGGGCACTGCTTTTGATTCAAGCTAGCCATACAGCAGAAAGGATAAAAATGGAACACTGGTCACTCATTGATCTGAAAGGGAGAGTGGTTCCCAGGGATGACTTCATGGAAAGGACACAATTAGCCTTGATCTGGGGTTTATTTACTCCATAAATTGAGCAGTCCTGGCGGCACTGGAGCCTGGTCCTGGCCAGGCCTGACTGCAGAGGATTTTCTGCACATCTTATTAAAACAAAGCAGGCGATGCCCACCGATCACCTCTAATTGTGCAGGGCTTTATAAAGACTTGCAGGGCTCAGTAACAGAAACTTTGATTTCTTTTTTTGGAGTAAGTTGGAAGCCAATGCTAAGTGAAGTTACCATGAGTGGCCCACAAGCCAAACCTTGTTTTGGTCTCACAGATCCTTTTGATGGGCCTAGAGGTGCTCAACTGTGATCATTTTGATAAGCACAGATTAATGAGGGTTCTGTTTTTACAATGGACAGGCTTGGAACATTCCTCAGCCATACTCTTCAGAAAGCTGTCTCATTTTGAGCAGTTGGGGACCTTATTTCTGAAATTCATGTCCTAGGAGTGTTGAGTGTTTTCACTAGAAAACAACCTACTGTTTATTCATTCAGGAGATAGTTTTGAGTATTGACTGAGCTGATCTAATATCAAATTTATATATATATATATATATATATATATATATATATATAAATGAGTGCAGTCAATTTCTTGGGAAGATGTCTACTAGACTCTTGAGGGTGGTGATTCTGGGAGGCAAGATTAGAAGTGGTGTATGACAGTCTTTATGCATGCATCATTTTATTATGCTTTATATAATATTTTCATGCTCTATCTGTTTTTTGTTGTGTATCTGCAGCTTGTGGGATCTTAGCTCCCTGACCGGGGACTGAGCCCATGCACCCATGTATGCATGACTTTAGTAAGCAGGGATAAAACAGGCCCACAAAGAGATAAGCAGAAGCCGAGATACAGGGAGTTTGTGGAAAGCTCAGCCTCAGTGATTTGAGGTGATGTGGAAGAAGCTGCAGGGTCGGGGGCATGGTTGTGATTTTTGAGTTCAGAGAAACACAAGTCGCCGTTATCGTGGAGGCAAGCACAGCCTGCCCTGATAGCCAGCCTCCTCTCTGCATCCCAGTGATAGGAGAGCTTGATTCTCAATCAGAAGGGACATTTTTGACTCCCCGATTTCCTATCTTAAATTTTGCCCGTTGTCATCAGATGAGACATTGTCCATGTGCATCTGGTCACAGTCCTATGGAGAATTTGGCAAGAAGAGAAAAAGCGAGATACGTGACTGTTGAAGCCGATGCAGACTTTGAGAGGTGATTTCATAAGCTGGAGGGTGAAAGAGCACTGGACTCGGAGTGAGGAGTCCTGAATTCTAGTCTGGAGTTTGCCACTAAAAGTTGGGTGCTCTATGGTAAGTCTCATTCTCTTCTGCCTTTGGTTTCCTTATGAAGGAGCTGGTTGGCTCTAAGGGTGGTGATAACTGTATAATTTATCATGCACACCCTGACAGCTTTTCAGTGTAAAGGGGGCTGTTGTTAGTAATACACTGGGCGGGGGACAGGCAGAAGATAGGATCAATCCAATCTCCCTCTGCCCCCAGGTACACTAGGATGTATGGTCACCATGACCATACAGCGGAAGCCTTTGCTTTGTTCAAGGTGTTTCCTCTGTCTGGAGGGCTGTCTGCTTTCATCTGCTTAGTAAACCTTGTATTCTTCAAGCATGAGCTTCCAGAGGTACCCCCTGCCCAAGAGTCCCTCTGTGTCCCACCATCTGTGCCCATCATTTATTGAGCACTTATTATGTGCCAAGCATAGAGTTTGGGCTTCCCTGGTGGCTCAGAGGGTAAAGTGTCTGCCTGCCTGCAATGTGGGAGACCTGGGTTCAATCCCTTGGTTGGGAAGATCTCCTGGAGAAGGAAATGGCGAACCACTGCAGTAGTCTTGCCTGGAAAATTCCACAGACAGAGGAGCCTGATGGACTGCAGTCCATGGGATCACAAAGAGTCACACACAGCTGAGCACCTTCACTTCTACTATGTGGCAGGCTACCATTTCAAGTGCTGGCCATTCAATGGATTCCAATAACATGCTGCCTGCTACCACCCATATGTCTCTCGGTTCTCTTTGCAGAAATACCTTAACACATGGCAGTTAAGACAGAGGGGATGGGATGGCATCGGTGGGCACGTGACCCAGGTTCAGTCAATCAGCGAGACCCAGGGTCCTCTGGTCACAGTGATTACTTCCAAGGTGAGGTTGTAGTCTCAGAAGGACCAATGAGGACCAGCCCTGGGACTTTTGACAAAGAGGAGCTCTTCTTTCCCTGGGGCTGCTGGATGGTGGGGTTAAGCCTGGGGCTGTTAGAGGAAAGCAGGTCTGGGAGCTGGAGAGAGGGATGAGGTCAGATCATGTGACTCACCCTATCCCACCACAACTGAGGGTAGGCCACCCTGAGCACTATAGTAGGTTGAAACACAGCTCCTCAAAGATATCTCATGTCCTAATCCCAGGAACCTTCCCGGGCAAAAGGAACGCTGTAGATGTGATTGAGTTAAAGATCTCAGGATGGGTAGAGTATGCTGGTTGGATCCTGAATGTAATTATATGGGTCCTTGCAAGTAAGAAGCAGTGGGGTGTTATTTGATGACAGAGAAGGGTACTGGAGTGACATGCATTGAAGGTGGAGAAAGAGGCCAGAAGCCAAGAAATACAGGCATCTTCCCAGAGTCTAAAAAGGCAAAGAAACAGATGCTCCCCTCAAAGCCTCCAGAAGAAACCAGCTCTGCTGACATCTTCAGCCCAGTGAAACTGATTTTGGACACTTGACCTTTAGAACTGTGGATTTTAAGCCACTAAATGTGTGGTAATTTGTAGGACAGTCACAGGAAAGGAAGACACAGACTTTTCTGTTTAAGGGAGTGGAGATGGGTTTCCTGTAGTTGGCAACCAAAAGGCAAGAGTGATGCAGTGCCCCCAAGGAAGCCACATGCAAATCCAGCCAACCCTGTGAAGAGTTCCACTTCCATCATAAAGTGCATTCAGGTGAAAGATCCATAAGGCAAAAATCATGAGTGTGCTGTGCTTGCTACCATGGTACAGACTAGAGCTCAGGTTCTGGAGTCTGATCGCCTGGGTTTGAATCCTGGATCCAACCACTTCCCTAGATGTGTGACCTTGAGCAAATGATACAGCCACCATGAACCTCAGAGGTCGGACTGGCAAATGGAGATAACAAAAGAACCTGCTTACACAGACAGAGAGGACTACACAGGTTCTGTGACGTCCAGAACCTGGCACACAGTAGGTGCTACATAAATGCTAGCTCTGATTATTGTGTTAAGATTTGTAAACATCCGTGTTTTGGCTTTCGCAAGACAATTTCAGGGGGTGGAGACCTCCTAGTAAAGACTTTTAGAGAGAGGAGACACATGGAACTCTGAGATGGACCTCTGGGTGCGGGGTTGCGGGGAAACGGGTTGTTACATCCCTGGACTCCTGAAAGGAGGAGACACGCTGGGGGAGAGAACATGGTGCTATCAACGAGTTGGATATGACTTAGCAACTGAACTGACTGACTGATCAACATTTTGAGCAGAGTTCTTTTTACACAAGGAAGAGGCTGGAATTTATCTTTGAGGACAGGAGCTTTTCTGGGGGATAATGGGACCACCTTCCCATCACTTGTTGAAGATATACAGAGTCAGGGAGTAGGGTGGGCACAGACACCCTGATACAGGAAGCCTGGGCTGGCTTTGTGGGGTTCGAGGTCAGAACCTAGAAGAAGGGGTGGTGTGGTGCTGATCCCTCCCTGGTCTCCTCAAGGGGCTGTGGACTGGAAGGGGGCTTGCTGGAGCCTTTGGTTTGGAAGGAGGTTTGTGCCCAGAGGCCCTGGCCTGCTTTGCCCCCCAGTTCTGTGGCAGTGACAAAGTAGGACTTGGGGTCCTGCGGCGTGGGACCTGGCATGTCCGTGGCCCCTGGGGGTGGGTGGTGTGTGCTCTGACACGTCTGAATGGCAACAGCAGCAGGAAGCTTCACCCAGGGGCTTCCTTGGGGTCAGCCCTAGGCAGAGGGCAGCCAGACCAGAGGGCAAAGGACACGATGGTGATCAGTGGTGACCCCAACTGAGAGACTCTTTGGGTAGTGGTGGAAAGAAAAAAGAAACTTGGGAGGGCACTGGGTGACCACTCTCTGAGCCAGCAGACATCTGGTTTATGCCTAAACCATTTCTACTTATGATTCCACTTCTCCTTTCTTTCCTTGCACCCAGGATTCTAATCTCTTGGTGGTAAAATTGATCCCCATCCCTGAGATGGCATGTCCTTTCCTAAGGACTCCTGTCCTATAATCACATTATCTAGTAGAGTAGCAATCAGCCACATGTGGTTCTTTATAGTTAGCCAATTAAAATTGAATAGAGCACTTCACTGGAAGTCCAGTGGTTTAGCATCTGCCTGCCAATGCACAGGACAAGGGTTCGGTCCCTGCTCCAGGAAGAGCCCACATGCCATGGGGCAACTAAGCCAGTGTGCCCCAACTACTGAGCCCATGCACCCTAGAGGCCATGCTTCACAATCAGAGAAGCCACTGCCGTGAGAAGGCCACACACGCTGCAACTAGAGGGTAGCCTCTGCTCGCCACAACTAGAGAATGTGCGTGTGCAGCAGTGAAGACCAAGTGCAGCCCAAAATAAATAAAATAAATTTAAAATTTCAGTAGAAAATTCAGCTCATTATGTCTATTTCATGGGCTCCACAGCCAAATGGAGCCAACAGATACCATACTGGACACTGCACATTTCCCATCATTGCACAAAATTCCACTGGACAACACAGCTTTGCAGGGCAAACAAATTCACTGCTCTGTTGACAGGTTCAATTAGGAAGGATCTTGCAAGCTGGCCAGGAGACATAGCTCCTTGAGCCCAAGCTGTCTTAAAACAGTAAAACATGTTTCTGGATCAACTACCGTCTCTCTCCCTCACTTCTCCTTCTTCCCTTCTCTCTCTCTCCTTCTCCCTCTTTCTCTGTCTCTCCAGAATTTCTGCTACTTTGAGAATTTACATACTCTTGCAATGCAGGGCTTACATTCCTCTATGCTGACCATCCACAGCCTCAAGCTCCATCTCCACTCCTCCACAGCCTCTATTGTGTTTTCCTCACTTTACCTTATATGGGCCCCCATGGGCATCGTAGTTGGGAGACGCCTGATCACCATCCTAATATGTCAACAAGAACTGTACTGAAAAGCCAGTGCTGACTTCAGAGACCCAGACACTGAGGAGAAATTAATAGTGAATTTCCCCCAGTCCGTTGCTTTGCCTGAAATTGCAAAAACACTTCCCAGTGGCCCCCAGTCCTCCCTTCAAGCTTTAAAGCTGCTGTAGGGTTTCACCAGGCTCTTGGGCTCCTGAGCAGGGTTCCCTGCACTTTCCCTGACATCAGGATAAGTAAGGCATGTGAGAAGGATCTGGTTTTCTCATCTGCCAGGGGATGGCCTGGGGGTGCTAAAGTGGGACAACAGTAGTGAGCACATTTTGGCTTAATAAAAGACCACAATGCTCAGCTAGACACTACCTCATACTCCGCCAGCTGACCTCGATTGAGTTACCTGCTGAACCGACAGGGAGGGGAGTGAGAGGAAGTGGAGGACACAAGGACACTAGGCCCTGGGGCCGAGGACCCTATGCTCCACAGCTCTGCTGCATGGGGGAAGCCCTCTCAGGCTGAGGATGACAACTCCTCACTGCCCAAGGTGCTTCTGGCCTCTCTGGACTCAAAGTGTGACTATAATGGTGTCTGTGTGTCAGGAGAGGGGTGGGGAGGGTGGAGGGGTCGGGGAACGCTTGGCCAAGACAGAGGGTTGGTTTCCTGTAGCCTGACATTGGTGAGAATGAACACTTTGTGACCCAGAGAAACACACACAAACAGTCCTGTGCAAGGAAGCCAGTCATCCCGGTGAGAAAACTGGAAACATCTGTAGTTCCCTCAACTGGGTCACGGTGGAATGAACTGTGGTATATCTATTCAGGGGGCTGCAACCCAGCAGCTCAGAAGGCAGATGGAGATTTTTAAATTAGCACAAACACATCCTGCAGTGCAAAAGCATCAGACTAGAGAATGAGACAGCCAGTATCACAGGGGTCTAAAGTGATTAAAAACCAGTTGAAAACAAAATGAGAATGTACACACAAAAACCGAATATTTCCATACACATAAATTAAAATGGAAAGATCTGGAAGATCATAAATCTGATTGGAACCAGGTACTTATGTCAATGAGAAAGAGAGTCTTGGCAGAGAGCCTCCCTTGCAGCTCCCACCATGGCCTAAGCCACAATTACCTCCTACCTACACCCGGGGACAGCAAACTATTACCTGGGCACCAAATCTGGCTGGCCACCTGTTGTATAAATAATGTTTTACTGGAACACTGCCATGTTCATTCATTTACTTATACTCTGTGGCTGATTTTGTCCTACAGTGGGAGGACTGAGTAGTTGACACAGCGACAGTCTTGACCCTGAAAAACTTAAAATATTTGCTCTCTGGCTCCTTAGAGAAGCCGTTTGCTGACCTCTTCATTTCTACCCTCCATTCTTCCGGCCTAGTTTTCATCCAGCAGCTACAGGGATCCTGTTAAAGACTAAGTCAGATCCTGGCCCTCCCCTCCTCAAAACCCCACAATGACTCCCACCTCCCACCGAGGCCACACCACAACTCAGGCCCCACTCGTCTGTGTACCCTTCCACTCATCACTTTCCACCCCCATTCTCCCAATGTACAGCAGACATAGCTTCTGCTAGTCCTTCAACAACCCTCATCCTCTTGCCTCAGGGCCATTGCATTTGCTGTTCCTTCTGTTCTGAATCCCTCTCTCTTTCCAACTATCTAAAGCCTACAAATGATCGTTGATGTCACTGCCTTTGTAAAAACTGCCCTAAAAATTCTACCCCATTTCAGGAGAAATGCTTCTTTGTTTCTGCAGTTTGTGGGGCCTGTAGGATTAATCCGGGCCTGACACACTGGCTGATTTCTTTCATCTACTATACTGGGAAATCAGAAAGGTAGTGTCCTTTTTTTTTTTTTTTTTTTTTTTAAAAAAAAAAACTGGTTTTTGCAAGTTCAGAGAGTACAGCAGAGACTGGGATCTGGGTCAAATTCTGACTCTGCTACTGAATAACAGAATGAACTTGGGCAAGGTATTGAGCTGTAAGGCTTTGTCTGTAACTGAGCTGCAGAATGGTACTTCTCACTTAGGGTTTTTTAAGGACTGAATGAATCAATACACATGAAGCACTTCTAAAAGTCTCTCGACTGTAGAAAATACCACATACATGCTTGCCTTGATTATTGCAAGTATTACTATTGTGAACTCCATTGCCTCAAACTGAGTTGAGTTCACCACTGCAAGAGGTTCATGGATGGTTAGTTCTGCTGATGAAACAATTCAGAAGCAAAGCAGATCACTGTAGTCTTCAGTCCTAATCCCACGGGCACATCAAGATGTTACATGTTAATATGTCTCAGGGAACAGGGGGTAGAAGAGAACTGGAGGAGACACATTCAGTTTCACGTGGCCCTGACTTTGTAACTGGTCTTCAAAAGCTCATCCCTGGGCAATGGTACCAGCCCTGCCATTTCCTAGGTGTGTGATCCTGGGCAAATTACTAGATACTTATGAGTCTTCAGTTTCTTGTTGTTGTTGTTTTTAACAAACTTTTAATTTTGGAATAGTTTTAGATTTGCAGAAAAATTCTGACTATGGTATAGGGTATTCCCATATACTACCTGGTTTCCCTTATTGTTAACATCATATATTCAGTTTGTCACAACTGATAAACAAATATCACTATATTATTATTGGCTAATTTTAATTCTGTTGTTTCCACGACCATCCTTTTTCCCTTCCAGGGTCCCATCTGGGGTACCACATTATATTTTTCTCATCTTATCTCTTTGGTTCTTCTGTACTGTGATAGTTTCTTCGACTTTCCCTGGTTTTGGTTATAGTTAAAAGGAATGCTGGTCAGGCATTTTGCAGACTGTCCCTCAGCTGGGATTTATCTGAGGTTTTTCTCATGTTTAGACTGGAGCTAGGACTTTTGGTGAGGAAGATCACAGAGCTAAAAGTGCCATTCTCAACAGAGTACATCAAGGGTAGAGTCTATCAACATGACTTAACACTGGTGATGTTGACCTTGATCACCTGGCTCATGTAGTGATCCTTAGGTTTCTCCATCAAAAGGCTGAGTGGAGAAAACTGAGGACCTCCACCTTTCCACATTATACTCTTTGGACGGAAGAAATCATGCTAGGCTCACAGTGAAGAGTAGAATATTTACATAAATTATTTTGAATATTTTCTGTATGAGATTTGTCTCTCCTCCCCTGCTTATTTATTTATTCATTTATCAGTGTCAGTATTCAAGTGGGTATATCTTTCCTTTTCTCCTTTGCTTTTCGTTTCTCTTCTTTTCACAGCTATTTGTAATGCTTCCTCAGACAGCCATTTTGCTTTCTTGCATTCCTTTTCCTTGGGGGTGGTCTTGATCCCTGTCTCCTGTACAATGTCACCAGCCTCCATCCATAGTTCATCGGGCACTCTGTCCATCAGATCTAGTCCCATAAGCCTATTTCTCACTTGCACTGTATAATCAGAAGGGATTTGACTTAGGTCATACCTGACTGGACTATTGGTTTCCCCCTCTTTCTTCAATTTACGTCTGAATTTGGCAATAAGGACTTCGTGAACCGAGCCACAGTCAGCTCCCGGTCTTGTTTTTGTTGCCTGTATAGCGCTTCTCTATCTTCAGCTGCCAAGACGATGCAGGCTGTGAAAGTGCCACACTACATATGTCAGCAAATCTGGAAAACTCAGCAGTGGCCACAGGACCGGAAAAGGTCAGTTTTCTTTCCAATCCCAAAGAAAGGCAATCCCAAAGAATGCTCAAACGACCACACAGTTGTACTCATCTCACACGCTAGTAAAGTAATGCACAAAATTCTCCAAGACAGGCTTCAGCAATAAGTGAACCACGAAATTCCAGATGTTCAAGCTGGTTTCAAAAAAGGCAGAGGAACCATAGATCAAATTGCCAACATCCAATGGATCATTAAAAAAGCAGAGAGTTTCAGAAAGACATCTATGTCAGCTTTATTGACTATGCCAAAGGCTTTCACTCTGTAGATCACGATAAACTGTGGAAAATTCTGAAAGAGATGGGAACACCAGACCACCCGACCCGCCTCTTGAGAAACCTGTAGGCAGGTCAGGAAGCAACAGTTAGAACAGGCCATGGAACAACAGGCGAGTTCCAAATAGGAAAAGGAGTAGGTCAAGGCTGTATATTGTCACCCTGCTTATCTAACTTATATGCAGAGTGCATCATGAGAAATCCTGGGCTAGACGAAGCACAAGGTGGAATCAAGATTGCTGGGAGAAATATCAATAAACTCAGATATGCAGATGACACCACCCTTATGGCAGAAAGTGAAGAAGAATTAAAGAGCCTCTTGATGAAAGTGAAAGAGGAAAATGAAAAAGTTGACTTACAGCTCCACATTCAGAAAAATAAGATCATCGCATCCGGTCCCATTGCCACTGCTGCTAAGTCACTTCAGTCGTGTCCGACTCTGTTCGACCCCATAGATGGCAGCCCACCAGGCTCCCCCGTCCCTGGGGTTCTCCAGGCAAGAACACTGGAGTGGGTTGCCAGTTCCTCCTCCAGTGCGTGAAAGTGAAAAGTGAAAATGAAGTTGCTCAGTCATGTCCGACTCTTTGTGACCCCATGGACCCCATGGACCACAGCCTATCAGGCTCCTCCATCCATGGGATTTTCCAGGCAAGCGTGCTGGAGTGGGGTGCCATTGCCTTCTCTGACAGTCCCATTACTTCTTGGCAGATAGATGGGGAAACAGTGGCTGACTTTATTTTGGGGGGTCCTCCAAAATCAGTGCAGATGGTGATTGCAGCCATGAAATTAAAAGATGCTTACTCCTTGGAAGGAAAGTTATGACCCATATAGATAGCATATTAAAAAGCTGAGACATTACTTTGTCCACAAAGGTCCATCTAGTCAAAGCTATGGTCTTTCCAGTAGGCATGTATGGATGTGAGAGTTGGACTATAACAAAAGCTGAGTACTGAAGAATTAATGCTTTTGAACTGTGGTGTTGGAGAAGAGTCTTGAGAGTCCCTTGGACCTAATGGACATCCAACCAGTCCATCCTAATGGAGATCAGTCCTGGGTGTTCATTGGAAGGAGTGATGTTGAAGCTGCAACTCCAATCCTTTGGCCACCTGATGTGAAGAGCTGACTCATTTGAAAAGAGCCTGATGCTGGGAAAGATTGAGGGCAGGAGGAGAGGGGGCCAACAGAGGATGAGATGGTTAGATGGCATCACCAACTCGATGGACACAGGTTTGGGTGGACTCCGGGAGTTGGTGATGGACAGGGAGGCCTGGCGTACAGCGTTTCATGGGGTGACAAAGAGTTGGACGTGACTGAGTGGCTGAAGTGAGCTGAACTGTGTCAGTATGGACTCTCGGGTACTTACGTTACACTTAGGGTGGTGTGTTTCCTTAGTTGCTCAGTCATGTCTGGCTCTTTGTGACTCCATGGACTGCGGCCTGCCAGGATCTTCTCTCCATAGAACTTTTGAGGCAAGAATACCAGAGTGGGTTGCCATTTCCTACCCCCAGGAACTCTTTCTAACCAAGGGATCGAACCTGCATCTCCTGTGTCTCCCTGCATCAGCAGGCAGATTCTTTACCACTGTGCCACCTGGAAGCCCATACTTAGGGTTAGATGCTATGCTATTTTAATACTCAAATTGTTCCAGCTCCAACCATTGGGAACTCTTCTGGCCAACTCTTGTATCCCTGTGACTTACCACATCATCATGGGGTTTTGTGAGTGTGTCCTTAGTTTGGGGTACTGTAAGATGTTCCATGCTATGTGTCTTCCCTGTCCAGCCCTAGAATCAGTCACTTATCCAAGGAGCCCTGATTCTTTGCACCGGAAAATGGTGTTGAGAAGTCAAGATCTGGGTGCTAGCTATGCTAGTGGCTACAGGAGTGTCATTGCTTCTGGACCCTCTTGGACTGTTTCTTCCGGGCCTTCAAGGTCTCCAAGATCTTAACATCATGATATACGGTTATTGCATTCACTTGTAGATGTGTAGTGTGGCATGTGGCTGGCCTAATACAGGATATCAGTTATAGTCCAGACCCCTTTCTTCACCAGCATGGAATCTGAAGTTCAGGCAGGATCAGTGGAACTTACATAAAGAGTCACAGGGCCTGGGAAAAGGTGTTACAGGATTGCAGGAGTGCCTCACCTTTCATCACCAGTGACAGCGATGTATCCTTTTGTCTTGTGGTCAAAGTCCAGAGTTAATTTCAGGGTGACGTCAATCTCCTCAAATGCATGGGAGAGCATCCCCTTTTTTTCTTTGCTCTGCAATTTGTGGAGGATGGGATTTACTGATCCTTTTCTTGACTGTTTGGTGGAACTCCTATTTAAAACAATCTGGACTTGGTGCCTCTTTAGAAATGTACGTCTTTATCCACAATTTCAGTTTCTCATGGTCATTGATTTTTTATATTTTTAAAAGAATTACCCCTTGGGTTAATTTTGATAATTTGTACCTTCCTGAAAAGTGTCAACTTCATCCAGGTTTTCAAGTTCACTGGGATAATATTGCTCTTGGCATTCTCCTAACTGGGGCTTTCCTGTTGGCTCAGATGGTAAAGAATCTGCAGGCAATGCAGGAGACCAGGGTTTGATCCCAGGGTCTGGAAGATCCCCTGGAGAAGAGAATGGCTATTCTCTCCAGTATTCTTCCCTGGACAATTCCATGTACAGAGGAATCTGATAGCTACAGTCCGTGGGGTTGCAAAGAGTTGGACATAACATAGCGACAAACACTCTTTCTTTATCTTTGCTATTCTCATAATTAAAAAAAAAAAGAATAAGAAAAACAAATAAACCAAGAGAAACTTCCCTGGTAAGACGCCACACTTCGAATGCAGGGGGCCTTGGTTTGATCCCTGGTCGGGGAAATAGATTCCATATGCCAAAGCTAAGAGTCGAATCCCACAACTAAAGATTCCTTGTGCTGCATGTAACACATGGTGTATTGAAGTAATTAAATACAATAAATGAATATTACAAAAAAAGAATCTCCTTTGAACCTCTAACAGGGTCTGCTCTTTCACTCCGGATGTTGGTTACACATCTCTTTGTCTATCTCTCTCTTTTATCCCCCCTTGTTCATGCTTACCTGAGGCTGATCTACTTTTTTCAGTTACCAGTTCTTATGAATTTTCCTGGTTTCTCTAAAACAAATGCAATTTAAAGTTACCTGGATTAGACTCTGCCTTCATCCTACAGGTTTCACTACTTTGTATCCTTGCTCATTTCTGAACAGTAAGCCTGCTGACAGATACCCATCAAAATCCTTTCTGATAAAGCTGATGACAGCTGGGCTCTTCCTACCGACCTGCTCTGCTGTGGTCCAATCCCATTACTTTTTGTCCTTGGCTGCTCGGACACACGAATGCAGAACGGAAGTTGTTGACACACTGGCTTTAGAAAAGTGACTCAGAGTGCAGATGGACCCTCTGCTCATTCCTTCTGCTCCAAGGCAGGGATATTTTAGGCGTGGGTTTGCTTAATCCTGCCTCTAGATTAGCTAGCGAGAGGCCTGCTTCCTGGGAGGTAAACCGGGGCCGTCTTTGTCGTGTTGTCTGCACGCTCAACTTCTCTGAAGAGCATTAAAGAGGCTGTGGTCCATGTTGCATTAATGACTGTTCTGCCCGTAGTCCGAGTCCCCGGTTGGGAAAGAAGACTCCTCGAAACAATGCAACTCGCAATAGGGGAATTTATTACTGACTCGAGCCAGGGCCTCCCGCCCTCACCGGGTGTGTGAGGACGAAAGGCCCTGAGCCCCAGTTCTCCCGGGTATTTATTAGGTCAAAATAAGCAGCAGGTAGTTGGCGCAATCGGATTGGTTACACAGTGGGTAGCTGGCGCAAGCTGATTGGTTACACAGTTGCAAGGTAATTTTTCTTGGCCCTACAGTGGGGCTTTCAGCTTTCCCCTGATAGGTTCCCTTTCTTCTGGCTAGGCATATGTTGATTGGCTGGCTCCAGGAGGCCTGATAATTATGTTACCCCGGGAAACCAGGCCTACTCCTAATCTAGGCTGCCTGCCATGGCGTTAGCCGTGACAGCCTCACATGACCAGTTAGGCAAGACATCTTGGAGAGCAGCTCAGTGCTGACACACTGAAATATTATTCCCCCTGATAGCTTCTGCAGAACCATAAAGCAGAGACTAAGCAATCAGGCCCATGTGTCAGGTAGGCAGCCAAGGCCTGCCCAGACTCCAACCATTCTGAGTCCGTCCAGCAGGAGCCTTCCCAAAGCTCCAGCAGCATCTAGAAATAGTCTCCCTCTGGCCCACCCGCCTGCCTGGCCATCTCTGGGTTGGGCCAGGGCTACCTTTTGCCAAAAACCTTTCAGTTGATCTCGTTTCTTATGAAGGACTCTTTCTTCAGTCCACTCTGTGGACCTGTTCTTCTCCAAGACACCATTCATCTCAAAACTGTATCTCCTATGAAAGACAAATGTCCTAGCCTAGAAGTCAGCTTGGCCTGGGATCAGACCTCCACTCTGTCCTTACTAGCTCTGTGACCCTCGAAAAGTGACCTCTCTGGGTTGCATTCTTCATCCATAAAATAGACTTAAAAAGAAACATCTCCTTTGCATGTTACTTGTGACATTTCAGTGAGAAAATGCACGTGTGATGCCATTACAGTGTTAGAGTTCAATACAAGTCATCCCTGAGTAAGTTAACCTCTCTATGCTGCAGTCTTCCCACCTCTAAAATGGGGATACAGAGCAGAATCTACTTCTGTGGCTGCTGTAAATACAGGCATACAGGTGAGCAGTCAGGACATGTCAGCTGTCACTGCGATTGAGTTTATTATTCCCACCCTACCCAACTCCAACCTCTGTGCAGGTCCTACTTTGTAGAAATGCATTCAAATCCTGTTTATTGCTTTGTTCCCACTGCAGGTGTGGGAGGGAGGGAGGGTGCTGTAGTAGCGTGGTGTGGTTTAGGCTGCTGTTATCTGTGTGACTTTTGCATGTACAATGAGAAGATGACATTCTAATTCACAGAGGAGTTTTTCATCTTCACTTTCTTCACTTACGCCGGGAATTTATTCTCTTGCTGTCAGTCCTTCCCCAGGCTTCCTGGCTCGTCTATCCTCCCTCTTTTCTTCCTCCCTCTGAACCCACTGTCTACAGCCCTATACGAGTGGAGATTTAATTCTCTGAACCCACTGTCTACAGCCCTGTGCAAGTGGAGAATTAAATCTTTGCTGTCAGCCAGCTGGCAAGTATTCTCCTGGGAGAGACAGCACAGCACAGCAGATACATGTAAGGGCTCTGGAGCCAGGCTGCCTGGGTCTGAATGCTGCCAGTGCCAACTTTGTGACTTTGGATTATTCACGTAATCTCTCTGTACTTCTGGCCCTTCATTTTTAAAATCGATCGTATGGACTGCATGTTTGTTTCCTCCCCAAATTTCATGTGTTGAAGTGCAAACCCTCAATGTGGCTCTGTTTGGAGAGGGGACATCTAAGGAAGTCATTAATGTTAAATGAGGTCATACGGGTAGGACCCTGATCTGATAGGATTGGTGTGCTCATCTGGGCTTCCCTGGTGGCTCTAGGGTGAAGAATCTGCCTGCCAATGCAAGAGACACAGGTTCAATCCCTGGGTCAGGAAGATTGCCTGGAGGAAAAGGCAAACCACTGCAGTATTCTTGCCGGGGAAATTCCATGGACAGAGAAGCCTGGTGTGCTATAGTCCATGCAGTCACAAAGAGTCAGACCGGTCTTAGCAACTGGGCACATGCACTCATAATAGTCAAGAAGAGACTCAAAACCGGCTAGCACACACACACCCTCTCTGTCCCTCTTTTCCCTCTCCCTCTCTCTCTCTCTCTCTCTCTCCTGTACACACATCAAGGAAAGCTCATATGGAGACAGAGAGAAGGTGATCTCTACAAGCCAAGAAAAGACCTTTCACCAGAAACCACACTTGCCAGCCTCTTAATCTGGGACTTATTGCCTCTAGAAACGTAAAGCCACTCAGCAGTGTCTGACCATGTGACTCCATGTACTGTAGCCTGCCAGGCTCCTCTGTCCATGGGATTCTCCAGGCAAGAACACTGGAGCAGGTTGCTATTCCCTTCTCCCGGGGATCTTCCCAACCCAGGGATTGAACCTGGGTCTCCTGCACTGCAGGCAAATTCTTTACCATCTGAGCCCTCAGGAAAGACCCAAATTCACTTCTGTTGTGTAAACCATACAGTCTGTGGTGTTTTGCTATGGCAATGTGAGCAGACTGAGACAGTAGAGGTAAGAATAATGAGAATTAAAGAAGTTAATACATGTAAGCTACACAGAATAGTGCCTGGTACCTAGTAAGTGCGCAGTAAATGCCAATTATGATTATTGTTGTTATTATTATTATTATTGTCATCGCCATCCTCACTGAAAGTGCAGGTCATATCGCACATATTTAGTGCCCTAGAGCCGCACTGTCTCATAGAACTTTCTACATTGAGCTGTTACGTAGTCGCTAAGTCACATCTAACTCTTTTTGACCCCATGGACTATAATCTGCCAGGCCCCTCTGTTCATAAGATTCTCCAGGCAAGAATACTGAAGTGGGTTGCCATTTCCTACTCCAGGGGATCTCACCCTGCCAGGGATCAAACCTTCATCTCCTGATTGGGAGGCAGACTCTTACCCACTGAGCCACCATGGAAGCCTAACACAATGAATATAAGGTAAACGCTCTGTCCCGTCCAATATGAGAGCCATCAGCTACATGTGGCTTATTACATTAAGACTTCTTAAAGTTAAAGTCAATTAAAAATCCAGGGCCTCGGTCTCACTAGACATCTTTCAAGTGCTCAGTAACTTCAGGTAGCCAGTGGCTACTGTGCTGGACAGTGCAGAATAGAACACTGGCATTGCTTAGAAAATTCTGTTGGCCGGCACTGCTCTAGAATATTGGCTTTAACTGGTTTTGGCTGTGTCCTTCCATAAGAGATACATTTTCTATTGCACAGAGAATTAGATTACTGAAACAGAACTGATCTCACTGAAACAATTTCTCAAACAGTATTCACTACCATGATTTGTGATGCCCTCTTACCATACCTCTTTCAGTCAGCTCTCCTTTTTCTTCCCTCACTTATCTTTATTAGTTGGAGGCTAATTACTTTACAATATTGTAGTGGTTTTTGCCACACATTGACATGAATCAGCCATGGATGGGGAATACATGTAACTCTCCTTTTTAAATGATTAAAAACCTGGCTTCTAATTACTGGAGAAACACAAATCTAAACTATAATGAGGTATCATCCTACACCAGTCAGGATAACCATCGTTAAAAAGTCCGCAAATCACATATGCCGGAGAGCTTGTGGAGAAAACCTTCCACACTGGTGGCGAGAACATAAATTGGTGCAGCCACTCTGAAGAACTGAGTTGGCATGACCGAGCAGTTCCACTCCTGGGCGTATGTCAGAGAAAACACTCCTGATTCGGAATGACACATACACCCCATGTTCATTGAAGCACTATTTACAATAGCCAAGACACAGAAGCAACCTAAGTGTTCATCAACAGAGGAATGGCTAAAGCAGAAGTGGTACTTATACACAAAGGAATACTACTCAGCCATGAAAAAGAATCTAATAACATCATCTGCAGTAACATGGGTGGACCTAGAGATTACCATACTTGGTGAGGTCAGGGAAAGGCAAATAACATAGGAAATCACTTCCATGTGGAATCTAAACTATGCTACAAATGAACTTATTTACAAAACAGAAATGGACTCACAGACATAAGAAACAAACTTACAGTCACCAAAGGGGAAAGGGAGTTAGGGATGACCAGATATGCAGCACTATATACGAAACAAACAAAAAGGACTTATATTTAGCACAGGGAACTGTATTCAATATCATATAACAAATCATGTGGAAAAGCATATGAAAAAATATGTGTGTATAACTGAATCACTGTGCTGTACACCAGAGATGAACACAACATTGTAAGCAAGCTATATATACTTCAATAAAACAAACAATAAATAAAACTTAAGTTTCATTCTAAGCAACAGCACCATGACATCACTGGCACAATACGCTAGTCATTTACCCTCTAAAACATTAGGAAGAAAGAAAAATGAGTCTAACAACAAAAAAATATTTTTTTTTCAAGTCAAGGCCTGGGTCGTGCTGAACACTAGGCGATTCGTAAATGTGGCAGGGTTGGCTAGGTGATACATAAATACAAGGACTCTGGGTAGCATCTCTCAATGGAGTGCCCCTGGCGTTTTGTGTGGAATGGTTCTTCGTTGCACAAGGCTGTCCAAAGTACTGCGTTATGTGGCCTCTCTGGCCCCGTCTGCTAGAAGTCAAAAATTCTTCCCTTGTGTGTGACAACCTACACTTCCCTCCCATCTCCAAAGTCACTCTCCCCCGCAAAGGAAGGTGGGGAAAGCCAGGATCTGCCCCACTCACCTCTTCGCCCAGGGAGCGCACAGAATAAGAGCATCACCACCCCGCTGCACACTGAGACCTGAAATCACATCCCAGAGGGCTTGCCTCCCAGCGCCAGCATGCACTCACTGGGATGCAGAGCTGGCTGCTGCCCCCCACATTGCAGAAGCACATGTGCAGTTCTGTGAGCCCAGGAGGCTTGACTGCACCAGAGTCGCAGGCGTGTGAATTTCAATCGAAACTCCACCCTCGCCCCAACAGCCCAGCTGACATTTCAGGTGAGGGTCCTCTGCCCTGGGCTTTACTGCAAAAGAAGTTCTTGCACAAAGGTAAAATGTCCAGGTAATTGTCAAGACGTATGCCCAAGCTCCAACAGCTGGCTGTCAGCTGAGGTCCAGGTCACCCACCACTGTCATCTCTTTGCCATGTCTCTCTATTACATGTTTTGTTACTAAATCACGGTTAAATCGGGGATTGGGTAAGCTAGCTGTATTTTCTAGCTCATCATACAATACTTATATCTAGCAATTGTTAATCAGTTTGCCCCTGTACCATGTCACCCCATTCTTGGGTTGTCCCAGTGGGACATGTGGCCCTCTGGTGGAGAGGCCCAGCTGTGAACATGTACATGGGAGCAGGCTCTGTGCTGGTTGCGTCCGTATATCTCCCATCATCATGAGACACCTGGAATGCAGGGCCTTTACCGCTACCCATTTAACAGATGAGAAAACTGACATTCGAAGAGATGCAGCGACATGCTCAGGTCACACAGCCAGGAGGTGGTGGAGCCAGAAGTCAAGGGCAGACTGGACTGATGAGCAGGTGTTTGCCCTAAAATCAGGAGGCACATCCTGAATGTCCTGAGGGAAAGGTGAACTTGGCACCTATTTTGTCTCTGACCACTTCTTCCTCCCCGTGGATTCTCCGCTGTGAGCACTTTCACCCTTGAGGCTTGCAATCACTGATTTAATGCAAAAACACTTGCTTCCACCATTGCCCTCATTGGTCTTCACCACCTGGCAGCCAGAGGGCGCCTCTGAACCATGAGTCAGGTCATGTTGCTCCCCTGCTCAAAATCATCCAGTGGCTTCTCATCAGCCTCAGGGTGTTATCCGGAGCCTTACCATGGGCCATAAGATCTGTCGTCCCCTCCCCCTAGCCGCCCTCCACAATCTTTCCTGCTCTCTTGCTCTAGCTGCCCTGGCCTCTGCTTCCTGTTCTGGAACTTGCCAACTTTGCCCATGCACCAGCGCCTTTGCACTGCCATTTTCTCTGTCTGGCACCCTTTTTGCTTAGATACGCACATGGTCCTCTGTTTCATCTCCTTCAGGCCTCTACTCCGATGTCAGAGAAGACTTATCTGGTTATACCAAGTAAAACAGCCGCTGTAACCATCTCCTCTGACTCTACTACTCTCTCTTTGGAGCCCTTTATCTGACATTTTATACTCAATTGTTTATGGTCTGTTTCCCCAACTGGAAAGTCAGTGCCTCCAGGGTGGGGGATCTTGCTGTTTCTTTCTTTCTTTTCTTTTTTTTTTTCCCCACCGAATTCACAGCACTTAAGAGTAGGGCCTGGTGAATCCTAAATTCTTCATAAATCACCGCTGATTGTGGAAATTGACCTCCTAATTTACAAACAGCACTGCAGGCTCAAAACAGAAAGGGATCAGACTTTGTTCACTAAATGTCATCATTTAACCATCAGCCCAGAAGCCAGGCCTCACACTGGACTCCTGCAGGCAGCACGCCGCTGCCCAGTTTCTCTAGGGAACTCCATGAGGCTGCTCTTGCAGATTTTGACAGCCCTCCCTCCCACCCCCAGGCACCAGCAAGCAATATGTTTTCACTTGTGTGCGTCTTAACTTCTCCATCGAGTACCATGCTTTCAATTCTGCCAAGGTACCTTCAGGGCTTCTGGCATTAGGGACTATTTGGGGAAAGAAAAAAAAAGAAACTGTAGAGACTTAAAAAAAAAAAAAATAGCAAACAAACAAAAAAAACCACACAACCAACTGCCTTCCCTGAGCAGCTCAGCTGGTAATTAAGATCCTTTCCTAAGAGGTGCACCTTTCACTTTGGGGTCAGTGAGGAATAGCAGAGGGGGAAAGGTTCTGAAGTTATGGACTTGAACTCAAAGAAAATGGTCCCCCCTAAACACCTGGCTCTGAGTCTTAGGTACAGCCAAGGTGGACAAAGCCCCTACTATGTATCTGTATTTCTACTCCATCAGAGTTACAAATGCTTATGTATTTGCCTGACAGTTTGGCCTCGTCAGGCTTCCCTGGTGGCTCACACGGTAAAGAATCTGCCTGTAATGGAGGAGACTGGGTTCGATCCCTGGGTTGGGAAGATCCCCTGGAGAAGGGAGTGGTTTCCCAGTCCAGTATTCTTGCCTGGAGAATCCCATGGACAAAGGACTCTGGTGGGCTACACAGTCCATGGGGCTTGCAAGAGTCGGACATGACTGAAGGACTAACACACTCTTGGTACCGTCGCGGGAGCGTGCTAGACATCTCAGACCCCAGACGCCCTGGACAGAAGGATGGATTCTTCATCTTCCCTATGTTGCCCATCACAGACAGCAGCACCATCACCCAGGTCAGGCAGAGGCCTGGAGTCTCTGTTGGCTCCTCACTCTCCACCTAAGCCCTTGTCCAGCCTGTGAGCAAGGCCTGTCAGCTTTACTGCCATCCCTAAGCACACGTCTTCTCATCTCATTCCAACCCATTTTCCTTCTTTTGCTTGGAATTCTTGCCTGGAGAATCCCATGGAGAGAGGAGCCTGGTAGGCTACAGCCCACAGGGTCAGAAAGAGGGAGCTACTTCACTCACCTCTGTGTTGGTTCCCCTGTCTCTCCCTTCCCCCTCCTCTTGCCTGTTCTCCAAGCAGCAGCCAGACTTGTCATCGTGACACATAAACCAGGTCACAGGGCTCTTCCTGTTTCATGCTCCCCACCCCATGGTTGTCCACAGCACTTAGAATAAACCCTGATGTTTATGGCTTGTGTCTGGCTCATGCCTGCCTCTCCGGGCTCATCTCTCTCTGCTTTCACTCACCCACTGCAGTCACATGGGCTCCTCGCTGATAATACGAGACATCACACTCGTTCTCACCTCAGGGCCTTTGCACGTGGCTGACCTCTGCCATCATTCAGGCCTTAGGTCAAGTGTCATGTCCTCGAGACACCTTCCGTGACTCCCTCGAGAATGAGAATGCTGTTACCTGACCCTGCTCCTTCACTATCACACCTGATTGTTTTCTTTTCTTCATATCCTTTTCACCCTCACAAGCGTTCTTGTTTATGGGTTTGTTGGTTGTTTTTTGCCTGGTCCCCAGGGGTTTAGGGTGAATCCTGAAGACAGACATGGTCTCTGCTCTCATATAAGTAACAGTCTAAGCAAGAGGTAGCGAGGAACTAAATCTACCATGGACTTTTCAGCTACAGGGGCCAATAGTTTTCAATTTTTGCTGAAGTGACTTGGGTTTTGCTATGTGTGATCAGCCGAGTCTTTACCACATTAGGCGCCATAAAACTTGCTGAATTCAATTGTCTTTTTTTCCATTCAATTTAAAAATTTAAGCTCTTCCTCTCTCTCTCTTCCCTCTAAGACATGAGAGGGCTTGGTAAAGGGAGCTTGCATGTTGTTTTTGGCAAGACAAATAGTTTTGGCCTTTGATGCTTCTGGCATTTTCCACTACTCCAAAACTCTCTTTCTTCCTCAGCAAGTTTCTTTCGAAAGAGGTTGGACAGAGAACACCAATCCCATTTCACAGACATGAGGACTGAGGCCCAAATGGCTTGTCGAGACTGGGCAGAACACAAGACCTATCATTTCAGCAAGCATTTCCCCTCTGGAACTCTAGGACAGCAGAACAGAAAGAAAACTCTGTATCCTTTCCTGATGTTAAATAGTAGCAGTGCTCTGGGCTGGCCAGGACAGATTTGAATTTTATAGCTTTACCCAGGGAGCAAATTTCTTGATAGGAAAATGTCAGGTCTTTCTTGAGGCACACTGACAGTCACTCACACACACACACACACACACACACACACACACACACACACACACACTCAAGCACATACAGGGCAATACAACCATCAGAATTAATCACTCATCCCACAAATATTTACCAAGCATCTCATGTGAGTCAGGCACTGTGTTAGCTGTTGGAGACACCACAGAGACCAAGGCACATCAGGTCTATCCTCATGGCAACTCCCAATAGCAAGGACTCAGGTCCTAGCTCAGCAACTTGAAAATGTGAAGAAAAACAAAAGTGTGCATTCTTGAACTCAGGGAAGGAGGTGATTGTGCTATAAAGAGACAGTGTTGCTTCTGGCACCTCAGGAAATTGTATACATCTTGCATGGATCTCCCATTCCAGCTTGTGCTTCTTGCAGCCCAGCGTTTCTCATGATGTATTCTGCATGTAAGCTAAATAAGCAGGGTGACAATGTACGGACTTGACGTACTTCTTTTCCTATTTGGAACCAGTCTGTTGTTCCACGTCCAGTTCTAACTGTCGCTTCCTGACCTGCATATAGGTTTCTCAGCACTTAGCAGATCTGAAATGCTCAGAGGAGGGAGGGAGGGAACCAGGGAGGGAGGAAATCATGTATCAGGGCTTAACAATCAACTATTGTTTTCAGCATCCCCCTAAAACAACATCAATTGTGTCACCGGTGCTGGACCAGACTTCACAACAACCTTAGGATCCATCTCTGTGCATCACAGAGGCTACATGGCCCCCTGACTGCTGACTGAGTTCAGCCAATGAGGAGACCTGCAGGGGAGACGGTACGGTACAGGTGTTTGTCACTCCCCTCCCTGCCAACTCATGCCTCACTCTCACTCCTGCATGGAGGGGAGGGGCTGGTTTCAGCCATGGGTCCTGCCCTCATCAGGCTCCTAAAACACACTTTCCTCCTTTCCCCCTGCCCCCACCATCAGAAACAGAGCCCTTATCAAATTCTTCTCCATTTAGCTCTTCTGGACATAGCATCTGTTGCTCACCAGGACTCCAACACCCCAACACACACACACACACACACACACACACACACACACACACATTTGCATTATTGTCAAATACATCTCACAGAAGAGGCAAATGGGGCTGAAGAAGACTGAATATCTGAGGTGAAGCAAGATGCTGGAGTCTGTCAAGTTTGGATTCCAACTGCAGTCTCACAGGATTCCTATGATGATCGACGTGAATCATTGGGAAGACAGTAAATACTCAGTATGACAGGGGACTCTCTGTTTTATTCTACAACTATTTAGGGTCTACTAAGTGCCAGTTACTAACCCAGGGGCCGGGAAGACTGAAGAGCAAAGCAGAAAAAGCCCCTGCCCTGGAGGAGCTGACATTCAGTGGAGGAAAGAGGCAAGACACAATACAAGGACTTCCCCAGAGTTCCAGCGGTTAGGACTGTGTGCTTCTACTGCAGGGGCACAGGTTGGTCCGTGTTGGGGAACAAGATCCTTCAGGTTGCACAGAAGGGCCAAAAAAAGAAAGAGACAGCACAATATATGACGTAATTTCAACTAGTGATCCACGCTCTGATAAACAGAGCATAATTCCAACACAGAATAAGAGTGGTGGGGTAGGGTGATAAACTATTTCAGACTGAGGGATCAGGGAGGACCTACATGACAAAGAAGATCAAAGGATGTGAGAGAGGAGGTTGTGTAGGTGTCTTAGGGGACATGTTCCAGGCACAGACGACAGGCAGTGCAAAGGCCCTGAGGCAGGGTCCAGTTTAGATGCTGTAGGGACAGTGAGGAGCCCAGTGTGGCTAGAGAATGAAAAGCCAGAAGAAAAGGGGTGAGAAATGATGTCAGAGGGAGAGGGAGTTACAGCGCCTTGATGACTATTGAAAGGACATTGGATTTTATTCTAAGCATGAAGAAAAACCATTGCCAGACTTCCCTGGTGGTCCCTGGTGGATAAGAATCCACCTGCCAATGCAGGGGACATGGGTTTCAATCCTGGTCTGGGGACATCCCGCAAGCCATGGAACAACTAAGCCTGCCCCCTACAACTACTAAGCCCATGCTCCAGGGCCTGAGAGTCACAACTAATGAAGCCTAAGCACCCTATGGTCTGTTCTCCATAGTAAGAAAAGCCACAGAAGTGAGAAGTCCCTGCTTACAAATAGAGAAAGCCCACACAGAGCAATGAAGACTCAGTGCAAGCAAAAATATTGTTTTCATTATTAAGAAAACAAAAGCCATTTCCAAGTTTCGAGCAGAGAAGAGACATTATCATCATTTGAGGTTTTAACAGGATGTCTCTTGCTGCTGGTTGGGGGCTGGACAGAGGGAGGGAAACCAAGAAAAATGTGACTGCACTTGTCCAGGATAGAGACTGTAACATACAGTCAAAAAAAAAAAAAAAAAAAAGTAAGAAAGAAAGAAACCTGCTAGGAAAAGGAAAAAAAAAAAAAAAAAGATTTTCATGTCACTGGAAGTGTTCAAACAGTGGCTGGACAACCTGGCAGGGAACTGCAGACCATATTCAGGCACCGGCCAGGAACCTGGACCAAGGGGAAGCACCAAAATCTCAGTGATCCCCTGCCAGGCAGGTCAGAGATTTTGCAGCAAATTAGGCAGACACCGCTCTGGGCATATTCTTTCCATGTTGCTTGATGACATCATAGATGTACCGTCATGTGATTATTCATAGCTTGTGAGCCTCCTAAACAAGAACGTCAGCTCCATGGATGCAGAGGCCTTGTTCCCACCTGAGTTCCTGAATCAATCACACTGCCTGACATACAGGGACCAAGTAAGTAATGAGTCATTGAGCTCTGAATGAGCACATCATGCCATAGTAACAGAGGAAATAGTTGTCATTGCAGAAAAGTACCACCAGATGGCGGTGTTTCTCAAAACAAAGCCCATTCCCCCTTTTTCCAAGTAAAGGAGGACTTGTAGCCTATCAGCACAGCTGAGAAGGGTTTTGCAGTTGCCCTTCCAGCCTTGGACACCCAAATAACATCATGCAAGTCAAGCCTGCTGGAGCCAGACTAAATTTCACAGTCCCCTTGCATCCTTCTTCCCCATCTCCAACTGACCCAGGCCCATAACGAAATGCTTTTCTGGACAATCTCAACCCATTTGTTCTCTGAACTTCCCTGCCCACTTCCCTGGCCATCCATCCTCCTCACCTTCTACCAAAAATTTGTTTCTGAAATGCATTTCTGGCCTGTCACCTGAAATTCTTTAGTGGTTCCTGTCTCCTGTTGAAGTGGTTTCACAAAAGGTCTTCTGTGATAGAGAATCAGAGACACCCAAGTCCAGTGGCTGAAAATCACAGTGTTCTTGCAATGTATCTACATTTATCCCCTGCTTCCTCCTCCTACTTGATGTCTCAGCACACTTTGACTTTGGGTCTTTCCTGGTGGCTCAGATGCTAAAGCATCCACCTGCAATGCAGGAGACCTGGGTTCCATCCCTGGGTTGAGAAGGTCCCCTGGAGGAGGGCACTGCAACCCATTCCAATATTCTTGCCTGGCGAATCCCATGGACAGAGGGAGCCTGGTGGACTACAGTCTATGGAGTCACAAGGAGTCAGACAGGACTGAGCAACTAACACTTTCACTTTACTTGAAATGCAGGGGCCCCCACAGAAGTGGGGAGCTGTCATTGCTGTCCCAGCCTCCTCACCCCCCATCTTCTGGTAACACCCCTTTGGCTTGCTTTTGAAGAACCACCCTCTCCACACTCAGTCCACATACTTTGGACAAACCTGACCTCACATTCTTGTTCCCGGGATTGAGAATGTGACCCAGACATGACCCATTGACATATTCCTTCACCCTAGGGCCGGGATTTATTGGGTCATGAACGAGCATGCATCCCCAAATGGGCCTGTGAGAACCATCCCGAGGGGTTTGACTGGAATAACTAGGAAAATGACCTGCCATTCCACTAGGACACCAAGTTGGAGTTACTGAGTACTATTTTTGTCAACACTCAGGTGACAGTGTGCCTGAGATGCAAGCTAACACAAGTAGAGCTAAAAGGTGGGGAGTTCTGCTGACATCCTTGGAGTCCCTGGATCCAGCTGTGTGTGAAGCCAGAACCCATGAATTGTTTTCCGTACCCATACTTTCCTTCCTTAGGTTAAGTAATACGACTCGATGAACAACGCTAGTGCAGGCAATGGAACTCCAGTTGAGCTATTTCAAATTCTAAAAGATGATGCTGTGAAGCTGCTGCACTCAATATGGCAGCAAATTGGGAAAACTCAGCAGTGGCCACAGTGCTGGAAAAGGTCAGTTTTCATTCCAATCCCAAAGAAAGGTAATCCCAGAGAATGCCCAAAGGACCGCACAATTGCACTCATCTCACACACTAGTAAAGTAATGCTCAAAATTCTCCAAGCCAGGCTTCAGAAATACGTGAACCATGAAATTCCAGATGTTCAAGCTGGTTTTGGAAAAGGCAGAGGAACCAGAGATCAAATTGCCAACATCCAATGGATGATCAAAAAAGCAGAGAGTTCCAGAAAGACATCTATTTCTGCTTTATTTACTAAGCCAAAGCCTTTGACTCTGTGGATCACAACAACTGTGGAAAATTCTGAAAGAGATGGGAATAGCAGACCACCTGACCTGCCTCTTGAGAAACCTGTATGCAGGTCAGGAAGCAACAGTTAGAATTGGATATGGAACAACAGGCTGGTTCCAAATAGGAAAAGGAAGTAGGTCAAGGCTGTATATTGTCACCCTGCTTATTTAATTTATATGCAGAGCACGTCATGAGAAATGCTGGGCTGGATGAAGCACATGGTGGAACCAAGACTGCCGGGAGAAATGTCAGTAACCTCAGATATGCAGATGACACCACCCTTATGGCACAAAGTGAAGAAGAACTAAAGAGCCTCTTGATGACAGTGCTAGAGGAGCGTGAAAAAGTTGGCTTACAGCTCAACATTCAGAAAACGAAGGTCATGGCGTCTGGTCCCTTCACGCCGTGGCAAATAGATGGGGAAATAATGGAAACAGTGGCTGACTTTATTTTTCTGGGCTCCAAAATCAAATCACTGTGGATGGTGAGTGCAGCCATGAAATTAAAAGATGCTTGCTCCTTGGAAGGAAAGTTATGACCAATCTAGTCAGCATATTGTAAAGCAGAGACATTCCTTTGCCAACAAAGGTCTGTCTAGTCAAGGCTATGGTTTTTCCAGTGGTCATGTATGGATGTGAGTGTTGGACTATCAAGAAAGCTGAGCACAGAAGAATTGATGCTTTTGAACCGTGGTGTTGGAGAAGACTCTTGAGAGTCCTTTGGACTGTGAGGAGATCCAACTCGTCTACCCTAAGGGAGATCAGTCCTGGGTGTCCACTGGAGGGACTGATGTTGCAGCTGTAACTCCAATACTTTGGCCACCTGACTCAGAGAGCTGACTATTTGAAAAGACCCTGATGCTGGGAAAGATTGAGGGCAGGAGGAGGAGACGGCAGAGGATGAGATGGTTGGATGGCATCACCAACACAATGGACGTGGGTTTGGGTGGACTCTGGGCATTGGTGACGGACAGGGAGGCCTGGCATTCTGCAGTTCATGGGGTTGCAACGAGTCAGACACGACTGAGTCACTGAGCTGAACTGAATACGAGTCTGTCACAACCCTCAATGTACTGACTACTACAATGAAAACATTAGTGTGTAAATAGGGGCTTTGATTCTTCCAGGACTGAACTGAGGATTAAAGGGCATAAAATAATTGAAACATTCAGTAGGGAACTTGAAAAATGTGTGGCAATGGAGTCTACCCTTTAAGAATTTACTAGCCGCTCCAGCTCCATCCTCGCCTTTCCTCCACCCAGCTCTCACCGATCATTTCCAAGCCTCGTTTTTGCACTGACTGAGATTGTTTGTTTTTCTTCCACTTCCACCCTCTCTCCCGAAAATAGGAATATACGAGGGGAACCAGAGTCCCCCTCTGACCGTAACCGCTCCCAGCTGAGCTGGGTCCCCAGCAGGTGGCCAGCAATATAACGGAATCAAAGGTGGGTGATGTCAAGTTCTCCCATTTCACCTGTGGGATCAACTTCCCTGCCGTAATAGATTCCAGCCCCTCCCATTCTCAAGCCACCATATGGTATCATAATGTGGAGCCAGACTGCAAAGGTAAAAGTGAGTGTTAGTTGCTCAGTGGTGTCCCACTATTGGCGATACCATGACTACAGCCCACCAGGCTCCTCTGTCCATGGGATTCTCCAGGCAAGAATACTGGAACAGGTTGCCATGGCCCTCTCCAGGCAATCTTTCTGACCCAGGCTGTCCTATATTGCAGGCAGATTCTTTACTGTCTGAGCCGCTAGTGACTGCCAGGTTTCAAATGCAAGATCTGCTGCTTCATAGCCAAGCAAGTTGGAACTAGGTATCACCTCTTCTTGTCTGCTTGCCTCATCTCTAAAATGGGCATGATAACACTGCCTACTCCACTGGGCTGTTATAAGGCTTAAAGGAGACAATCACTTTAAACCACCCAAAGTAAAAGTTTTAAAAATTAATTTTAAAGAAAGGCACATAAAACAGTACCTCTGGGCACATAAACATCCAGTACATGTTACTGGACTTTTAAAGCCGCCCTCAACACCTCTCTTTACCTCAACCAGTTGTTGAAGTCAGTCAACCCTATCACCCAAATCACTCAGAAATATTATATATATATATATATATATATATATATATATATACACATATGTGTATATATCTTGCCTCCTAACAGGTCCTCATGTCTCCTTTCTGCTCTTCTACCCCAGGAGGCAGAAAATTGACCTTTTCCTGGGTCTATTCAAAATGCCTTGGCTCGTCTCGTCCTAGACAAGAGGGGAGATCATAGACCTACTGCCTTCTTGATGCCTTCTGAAAGAAACAGCCGAAGCTTTGAGGCTGCTGGGCTCACCAGCCCGAGCTGTTCATACAGTTGGAACCTCTGGGGAGTTGATAGTATCGTGTGATTCTGTGAGCTTGGGTGAAACTGTGGGAAAGTACCATGGGCTGCTCTGCCTACTCCGCTTTCTGAGCCTCGATTCCTGCACTGTGACAGGGTGGTGGTCGGGGCGGGGGGCGCTGTGGATGCAGCTCCACCAAGAACCTCGGTCCCACATTCTGAATGACTTAAAGGCTGTAAGTGCTCTCTGCTTGGTAAGCAGACGAGTTCAAAAGCATTCCTAACAGAGTCCTGCTGTGAGTTTAATCTGGAGGGATCTCATTTGCCATGATCTAGGAAGACACCACATCCAAAATTGCGCTTCCCAGGTAGCTCCGTGGGTGAAGAATCCGCCTGCAATGTAGGAGCCTCAGGAGACTTGAGTTCAATCCCTGGGTTCGGGGGACCCCCTGGAGAAGGAAGCGATCACCCACTCCAGTATTCTTGCCTGCAGAATCCCATGAACTGAGGACACTGGTGAGCTACATTCCATAGCGTCTCAGAGAGTCAGACATGACTGAGCACACACGCACATCCAAAATTACTTTTTCCTTTGTGTTACCTGAATTCCCACCACTTGCCACTTAAATTTGTGGCAAGAAGCATGGAGTTAGAAGCAAGGGGATCGCCCGTCTCCAAATCCTCCTGGGTCACCTTGGCTGGCCAAAGCCTACACCTCTCTGAGCTATATTCTTCCCATCAGCTGCGCACAGACCTTACTACAGGGCAGAGAACCAGAAATCACACTGAATGAGACACTCAGCTCACAGAGTACACTGTTGCTCAGCAAGTGGTGGTGTTCAGTTGCTCAGATGTATCCAAATTTTTACAACTCCATAGACTGTGGCCCATCAGGCTCCGCTATCCATGTGATTTCCAAGGCAAAAATCCTCGAGTGGGTTGCCATTTCTTCAGAGAAATTTCCTGACCCAAGGATGGAACATGCATCTGCACTACAGGCAGATTCTTTAGCACTGAGCCACCAGGGAAGGCCCAGTAAACGCTAGGTGCCTTCAATTTTGAATTCTTTAATGGTGCTCTCTTTAAAGTATAAGTTCCTGAAGGAAGATCGCCTCAGGTCTCCAGGTAGAGGGGTTCAGTCAACCATTCTTCTCAGGACTTTCCGGCTGGCCCAGAGGTAAAGAATCTGCCTTACAATGCAAGGGATGTGAGTTCAGTCTCTGGCTGGGGAACAAAAGACCCCGTATGTCCAGCTGAAACTAAGCTACTTACTACATCTGGAGAGCCTGGCTCTGCCCCCATGAATCTTCCCACAGAGAAATATTCCAAGAGACAGAACAAGGAAGATTCCGCCTCCAGCCAATAAGACCTGCTTAAGATCTGCATGCTCAGTCTCTCAGTCATGTCTGACTCTTTGCAATCCCATGGACTTGGAGCCCACCAGGCTCCTCGATCCGTGGAATTTTCTAGGGAAGAATACTGGAGTGTGTTGCCATCTCCTCCTCTAGGGGAGCTTTCTGACCTCTGTCTCCAGCATCTCTTGCATTGGCAGGCAGATGCTTTACCACTGCACTCCCTGACACCTGCCACAGTCAAACAAACAAAGAAACAGAAAAATCCCTCTTCTCCCTGACAAAGTTAAATCATATCTACTTGTCATGGTGACAGAATTTAGATTTTCATTTCCAGTGGGAGATATCCCTGAATATTAATATTTAACATTCATTGGAAGGACCGTTGCTGGAGCTTAAACTCCAATACTTTGGCCATCTGATGTGAAGAGGCCGACTCCTTGGAAAAGACCCTGCTGCGGGGAAAGACTGACGGCAGGAGGAGAAGGGGATGACAGAGGATGAGATGATTTGATGGTATCACCAAGTCGTGGCCATTCAATTTGGGCAAGCTCTGGGAGATAGCAAAGGACAGGGAAGCCTGGAGGTTTAAGAGTCCGCAGGTGAGCAAAAAGTCAGAAGCAACTGAACAACGACTACTCCAGTGGGTGTGAAAAGATTGTTCCTAGAATTTAAAAAAGATAGGGGACTTCCCTAGCGGTCCAGTAGTTAAGATTCCACCTGCCAGTGAAGTGGACACGGGTCCCACTTTTGCTCAAAGCACTAACCGATAGTGCCACAACTACTGAAGACGAATTGCAGCCAGAAATAAATATATAAAGCACTTTTTTTAAAAAAGATAAAAACAAAAATGGAATCATCTCCACCAGTGACTGAACAAAATTGGACTCTTAAGTTCAGAACCTGGGGGATATACCACGCTGCTGGTGGGGGATGGGTGGTGTCTGGCTGAAACGTACGCCCTAGACCCTGGTACCTATGGCCACAGTCTGGCACTGAGACCACAGTGATGCATTACCGCCCTATGCATCAGGAACAGCCACCCCACAGTCCCACCCACCTGTCCAAGTTTGAGCCTGTTTCTGCCACATCCCCAGCTTTGGCTGGGGTAGGGTGCCATTTATCTAACAAGTGAAAGTCCAGGGGCCACCCAGTTGGTGTCCTCTCTCTGGTGTCACTGTACCTCCACCTCAAGGCCTTCCTTGGGCTTCTCAAAACCCACTCCATTTGCCTTGTAAACCCCCTCCTCCCACCCCGCTCCCGCAACAGTAGCCCATACTCCCTACTCCCACCTCTCACCTCTCCAGCTAGTGTTGCCAGATAAAATTACAGGATGCCCAGTTAGACTGTAACTTCAGAAGAATAATCAGAACTTTTTAATATGGGCATGACCCATGCAACACTGGGGACACATGTATGTTTCCTAAGTATTGGTTATTTTTCTGAAATTTAACTGGGCATCTTGGATTTGTGTTCCATCTGGCAGCCTACCCCAACCAAGCACTTGCTCCTTCCTCACACCCCTCCACACTGCCAGAGCCCCAACGGCTGCGTGTACCCTGTTCCCTCTTACCTGGTGTTGCTGAGTGTGCCTTCCTTAGCTCCAGCACTTCCGCCTCTCTCCCACTATTTCTGTTGGATGTGCTGCATCTCTCAGCCCATCTCAATGCCTGGCTCTCACACCTCCACCCTCATACCGCCCTCCCGCTTCCATACAACATTAGGTCTCTTGCACCCTCTCCACCCAACAGGGGGCCCAGGGTACTGCTGCCACTGTGGTCAGAGCGAGCTTCAGGGGCAGGACAGGTGCCACGCAGCGTGGGTCCATAACCTGAGTGCGCTGGGAACTTGTGGCCGACAGGCACCGACCCTGATGCATTCCTCTGGTTCTGAGGCAGAGGCTCCTGAGTCGACCCCTCCCCTCTCTGCCAGGGAGCCATTATTATCCACCAGCATCCATCCTATCTGGACTTCCATGGTGGCTCAGCCAGTCAAGAATCCACTTTGAAGGCAGGAGCCGTCCGTTTCATCCCTGTCAGGAAGATCCCGTGGAGAAGGAAATGGAAACCTGCCCCAGTGTTCTTGCCTGGAGAATCCCATGGACAGAGGAGCCTGGTGGGCTACAGCCCACTGGGTCACAAAGAGTCACACGTGAATGAGCTAAACAACAACATTCTCTCCACATTTTTCACAACTTATGCCAGTTAAATATTAAGATAGCAGTAATAATAATGGCCCAAGAGTTGCATATATAAAATTTTATGTTTCTTAGTTCACCCGATTTTTATCTATGACATGCAGAACATGCTATATGACATTCCCATGAAAATCTTGGTTCTAATTCTTTCATGTGAATAGTGTACACTCTATATGTCATAATATGATAAGTTGTACCCAGATTCTCATATATGACAGACAAAATTCCATGTATTTAAGAAACATTGTGACTAGATTATCACATGTAACACAGAGACAACTGTTTATTTCACCCATGTGGAAATCAGCACCCAGATTGTCATATATGAGTTAGAAAAACTTGTGTCACACACACACACACACACACACACATATATATATATATATATACATATATATAAATATATATATATGAAAATCTACACCTAGATAATCAGAGGTGACACAGAGAAACAAGTGAGATACAAGCAATACTGAGGTTCATCAAAATAATACATTACAAAAATTAACAGTAATAATAGTATTAGCCAAAGCAATATGCCATAGTTATAGTAGCAAGAAAATCAGCAATAGCTGCCAATACTGTTCAAATGGTAAGATAGGCATAATAATTGCCAGGTATCGGAGCTTGGGAGCAAAGCTGTGTACCAGGCTCTTTGTGTCTGAGTCCCTTGCCTGTAGTTTCTTTTGTTTTGCCACATTCCAACCGTTTTGACTGTCATTTCCCAAATATTTCTCTTTAAAGTGACTCATTAAAAAAAATTAAGTGATTTCTTGTTACAAATCTCTAAGAAGATGAGAAGATAAGCCATAAGCTGGGAGAAAATATTTGCAAAAGACAGGCTGATAATGGACTATTATCCAAAACATACAAAGAACTCTCAAAACTCAACAAGAAAACAAGCGATTAAACCTAAAAAATGAACCTAAGAGCTAGCCAGACACCGCACCAAAGAACTACAGATGCAAAACTGAGGTGGCAAAAAAGCATATAAAGAGATACTCCACATTCATGTAATTAGGGAAATGAAAATTAAAACAATGAGCTACCACTACTCTTCTGAATGTTCTTTGGAAGGATTGAAGCTGAAGTTCTAATACTTTGGCCACCTCATGTGAAGAACTGACTCATTGGAAAAGACTCTGATGCCGGGAAAGACTGAGGGCAGGAGAAGGGGATGACAGGATGAGATGGTTGCATGGCATCACTGACTTAATGGACAAGAGTCTGAGCACACTAGGGAGATAGTGAAAGACAGGGAAGCCTGGAGTGTGGCAGTACACGGGGTCACAAAGAGTCAGCCATCACTGACTGAAAAACAACTCACAATCATACAAAACCCTATTTCATATATGAGGTATATATTATATTTAATATAACTAAAAATCGGTAACTAGATTTTGACATGGGACACAAAGAAAATTCCATGTTTCAAATGTATATATACATATATGCATCCAAATTATCATAAATGATATAGAGAATATTCTGTATCTTATATAGACTATAATATGTAATCTCCATCCAGATTCTCCTGTATAACAGAGAGAAATCGTCACATATCCTATGTATGGAACTCTGCACCCAGATACACATATTTAACATGCATAAGATTACATATTTCGTGCATATGAAAACGAGGACACAGATATTCAATATGATGTCAAGAAATTTTATATTTTCTCTATATGGAAATATACATGTATTTATTACATGTATACATGTATCATTTATATACATATACCTGAAAATGTACAGCATTTCTCACATTTGACATAGAAAATTCCATATTTCATATACATGAATCTGAACCCGAACCTCATACGGGTCAAGAACAAAATTCCAAATTTCATACAGGTAAATATCTGCATTCAGATTTCCATAGGTGTCATGGAGAAAAACTTGCATCTCATATATATTAAAGTGTGCAATTATATTTTCCTGCCAAGATGGTGTCATTATTATTACTATCATCTTGATGTTTCATTGCCATAAGCTGTGCAAATTTTGGATAGAATGTTGTTCAGTCACTCGGTCATGTCCTATTCGTTGCGACCCCATGACCTGCCAAGTTCCTCTGCCCACTGGACTCTCCAGGCAGGAACACTAGAGCAAATCTCCATTCCCTTCTCCAGGGGATCTTCCTGACCCAGGGATCAAATGGAGGTGTCCTGTATCGCCGGTGGTTTCTTTACCAGCTGAACCACCCCAGAAGCTCAGATAAGATAAATGTGGGTGGATAATAATGTATATTTTTGTGCATGACAGAGAGAAAATTATGCATTAAACTATATATAAAAATATGAGCTGAGATTTTCATTGGGAATACAGTGAAATTGCATGTTTTGTATGTTATATTAAAATCTTAGCCAATTTTAAGTGTCTGAGAGAAGGGAATTCCTTATCACACACGTATAAATATTTGTATCCATATACATCATATTGCAGAGAAGGAAATGGCAACCCACCCCACTAGTTCTTGCCTAGAGAATCCTGTGGACAGAGGAGCCTGGTGGGCTGCTGTCCATAGGGTACACAGACTTGGACACGACTGAAACGACCTAGCACGCACACGTGAATTGGAGAAGGAAAGGGCAACCCACTCCAGGATTCTTGCCTAGAGGATCCTGCGGACAGAGAAGCCTGGTGGGCTGCTGTCCATAGGGTGGCACAGAGTCAGACAAAACTGAAGCAATATAGCATGCACACATGCATTGGAGAGGGAAATGGAGCCCCACTCCAGCATTCTTGCCTGGAGAACTCCAGGGACAGAGCAGCCTGCTGGGCTGCCGTCTATGGGGTCGCACAGAGTCAGACACGACTGAAGCAACTTAGCAGCAGCAGCAGCAGCGTATCACATGTGACATCTAGATAATACCATATTGAAAGTGAAAATGAAAGTCAGTCAGGTGATCAGGACAATAAGCAGGACAGTGTTGTATTAGCAAGAGGATAAACAAAGATCAATGAGCGAAAATTGAGAGTCAAAAGTAAACCTTCCCAGTTAACATCAATTGATGTTCTAAGTGAAGTGAAAGTTGCTGAGTTGTGTCTGGCTCTTTGCTACCCCGTGGGCCATAGAGTCCATGGAATTCTGTCGGCCAGAATACTGGACTGGGTAGCCTTTCCCTTCTCCAGGGGATCTTCTCTACCCAGGAATTGAACTCCAACCTCCTGCATTGCAGGCAGCTTCTTTAACAACTGGGCTATCAGGGAAACCCTCAGTTCAGTTCAGTCGCTCAGTCGTGTCCGACTCTTTGTGACCCCGTGATTCGCAGCAGGCCAGGCCTCCCTGTCCATCACCAGCTCCCGGAGATTACCCAAATCCATGTCCATCGAGTCGGTGATGCCATCCAGCCATCTCACCCTCTGCCCCCAGTCCCTCCCAGCAGCAGGGTCTTTTCCAGTGAGTCAGCTCTTCGCATGAGGTGGCCGAAGTATTGGAGTTTCCGCTTCAGCATCAGTCCTTCCAATGAACCAGGACTGATCTCCTTTAGGATGGACTGGCTGGATCTCCTTGCAGTCCAAGGGACTCTCAAGTGTCCAGGGAAACCCTAATGCCATACTAAATATAGTTAAAACGCTGCACCCATGTTCGAATATCTCACCTATGGAAATTTAGTATTTAATATATCTTAAAGTTTGTGTTGTGATTTTTATGTGAAAATTGCATTATTTCATACACCCGAATATCTGATTCCAGATGCTCATGTGATATAGATAGCATTCTAAATTTCTTGTATATGCAAATCTTTAACCAGATTCTTTTCTATCATCTATGGGATAGTCCATATTTTATAGTATAATATTTTGCACTTGGGTTCTCTTATATAACATATAAATTTTCATATTTCACATGTCTTAAAATACACACTCAGATGCTTATATATAACATAAACATCATATTCTCATAGCTGATACAGAGAAATCACCATGTAAAATGAAAATCTGCACCATGATTCTTGTAATCATTATAGATAAAACTATATATTTCATATAATGACAACCTTAACCCTGATTTTATCAAAATATGAAAATTTCATATTCAATATACGTGAATCAGTTCAGTTCAGTCACTCAGTCATGTCCGAGTCTTTGCAACCCCATGGCAGCACACCAGGCCTCCCCGTCCATCACCAACTCCCGGAGTTGACCCAAACTCATGTCCATTGAGCCGGTGATGCCATCCAACCATCTCATCCTCTGTCGTCCCCCTTCTCCTCCTGCCGTCAATCCCTTCAGTCCAAGGGGCTCACAAGAGTCTTCTCCAACACCACAGTTCAAAAGCGTCAATTCTTCAGTGCTCAGCTTTCTTTACAGCTTACTTTAGAGTCGACAGGTGTCAACTCTCACATCCATACATGACTACTGGAAAAACCATTCGCCTTGACTATCCAGACCTTTGTTGGCAAAGGTGTGTCTCTGCTTTTTAATATGCTGTCTAGGTTGGTCATCAGTTTTCCTGATGGTATATATAGAATCAGTCCACATGATAATGCTTACGAAATAAGAGAATTTCCTCCAGGTCACAAATGGAAATCTGAACACAGATTTTTACATACACGTCATATGGAATTTTCTCTATGTCACAAACATACTATGGGTCACTGATAATCACATAATAATGTATGGATTTTTCTCTATGACATTTATGACAACTTTAGTATAGATTTTAATTTATAATATGTGAGGTCTTCTCTGTTACATATGCAAATACACATGTAGAGTTTTATTTAAGTGAAAATATGTAATTTTCACAGCCTTACCTTTGACAATCTGTATGCACAAATTTTATACTTAACATTTGGAATTTTCGTGTCTCACATACAAGAACAAGACACAGTTTTTCAAATATTTGAAATATTCCCTCTTCTCTAGGTAGCATGTGAAAATCTGGGCACTGATTTTCACATATATGAAATATCAAATTCTCCCTAAATCAAGTATGAGTATCAGTGTGCAAATTATCCTATATAAAAATATGGAATTTCTTCTGTGTCATATATAATAATCTACATGCAGACATTAAGGTATATGAAACATGGAATTTTACCACTTTAACAACTGAGAATCTGGATGTAAATTTTAATATATATTATAGACTTTCCTCCTGTCAATATGAGAAACTAGGGGCATGTTTTCATATATACAAAATCGGGAATTTTCCCTATGTCATCTATGAGAGGCACCTAGTGTATCTTTTCATGTATGACATAGGAAAGCTCCTCTAAGTTATATATGGTAATATGAAGGCAGATTTTCACTTGCGTGAAATATATACTTGCCTGCATTTCAAATATGAGTATTTCTGCATACATTATACTTATATGAAATATGAAATATTCTATGCCACATATGGGATCTGGTTGAAGATTATTAATATATATATATATATATATATATATATATATATATATAAAAGAGATGGAATATGAAAGTCAGGGTGCATATTTCACATATATAACAGAAGGAATATTATCTGTGTCCCATATGAGAATTTGACCTAAATTTTTCTGTGTAGGTTATATGAGATAGTCTCTATGCCATATATGAAATTTGCATGCAGAGATATATATATATATATAGCTGAGAATTGATAGCCCAAGAACTGATGGTTTTGAACTGTGGTGTTGGAGAAGACCCTTGAGAGTCCCTTGGACTGCAAGGAGATCCAGTCAGTCCATCCTAAAGGAAATCAGTCCTGAGTGTTCACTGGAGGGGACTGATTGTTGAGGCCAAAACTCCAATACTTTGGCCACCTGATGAGGAGAGCTGACTCATTTGAAAAGACCCTGATGCTGGGAAAGATTGAGGGTAGGAGGAGAAATGGATGACAGGGGATGAGATGGTTGGATGGCATCACCAACACAACAGAAGTGGGTTTGGGCAGACTCCGGGAGTTGGTGATGGACAGAGAGGCCTGGCGTGCTGCGGTTCATGGGGTCGCAAAGAGGCCGACAGGACGCGGCAACTGAACTGAACTGAACGTTAAGAAATATGGAATTTTATATATGCCAAATATGAAAATCTAAGTGCTGATTATATGTATGAAATGTGGAATTTCCTATATGTCACATAAGAGAATCTTGCTTACATATGCAAATCTGGGTGCAGACTCTCAAATAGAGGATATCAAATTGAGGATTCTTTGTGTCACTTGTGAAAAACTCAGCACAGAATCTGGGTGAAGATTATAATACCTATAATGTAAAGAATTTTCTCTATTTAGTATGTGTGAATCTGGGCATAAGTTTTCATATACTTGAAACAATGAATTGTCTATCCCATACATGAGAATCTGGCTATAACATTTCAGTTATTTTTATATGGAATATACTTGAGTTCACATATGAAAACCTGAGCAGAGAATTTTACATATGTGAAATATGGATTTTCGCTATCTTACACACGTTATCTGAGTGAGAATTTTCATATACATGAAATTTGAAATAGTGTCTGTCACATACAAAGATCTGGGTACAGATTTTCCTATATGTGAAACAGAGGTTTTTCTCTAAGCATTATGAAAGAATGTGATGAAAGTTTCATGTACATGTAATGTGGAATTTTATGTCACCTATCAGAACCTGGGTTCGGATGACAGTATATGTTGAATTTAGAATTTCCTCTGTCACACATGAGAAACGCGACTCAGACTTTTATTTTTTTTATTTTTATTTTTTTTTAGGTTCTCTAAAATGGGTACATTTTATTTTTATTTATTTATTTATTTTT